>NW_027460280.1:46950947-47053447 GCF_050947875.1 Dermacentor variabilis | reverse complement strand
AATTGGCAAAATCTCTTTTCAAAATCCCGGTCTTCATGTTTTTGATGCAGATGTACAGGGTACGGGTGCATGCATATGACCTTTGTTTTTAGAAATCCTCCACACTGATGACCTTGAGGTTCTGGCCTTCTAACTAGCGTCGCCCACACTACCGTGAAGGTTAGCAGCAAAGAATGCCAAAACATCCGTTTCCGTTTCTTGAACTACCGTCGCTGTGCTGTGTCGCTTTCTTGTGAAGCTACCCGTCTCGCAAAGGACTTCGTACGTTCTAAGCATTGTTGACGTACTATTTCGTCCTCCACAATGCCACATCCGGAATAGCTTGGCTGCCTTCTTGTTGCCGTGCGCCGCCCCCAGAGCCAGGATCATTTTAGCATTCTGATCATTCGTGAAGGACATGACTATCGACTTGAAGAGCAAGCCACTGGCGCGGTACCGTTGAGATCTCCCGTTATTAGACATGCTTTAGCATAGCGTTCGAAACCAAATGTAAACGCATTACGTACGTAAAGAAATAGCGTCGTCATCACTGCGCATGCTCCGAACGTTATTGGGTTTCCGTGATTTACGCGCGCAATTATAACGTACGTTATTTTGCAAGTTTAACTTTCGTAATGTTTATGGACGCTCAGAAATAGCGTTGTCGAACATGGTGGCACCTATGGCTCTCGATCAGCGTGAATTCTTGTGATGGCTACGTTCTCACTCGCGTCGTTCGCCAGTAACTATTGTAATGAGCTTTCGCTTTCTCTAAACTCACCTGAAAGGTTAGTTATGAGTGCATAGTGCATCAATTTTCTGAGATCGTTCGGCGATTCTATCGCCCGTAGGCCTAACAAGACGCATGCGCATAGCAACAGCAGGATGGTAGCTAATGGATCGTCTTGGCTAGGATACGTTTGGTACGAGGCACCAGACGGCGCCCTGTTTTATAACGTCTTTATCTTTGTGTTTTCGTACGGTAAACTAAAAGACTTCAAAGGACGCGCACCGTATAACGTCCCGGAAAGGTACTTAAGTTTAATGTACGTAAGGCGACAAACCGCTATTATAAATCTGTATATTATCTACGCACTGACACGTCAAGCAAAAATTTACGTAATCGACAACAACATATTCTGGCTGTACAGATCCGCCAAAGCGCATTAGATGGACATTGCCTGCGCAAGGCTTGTTTCTATTGCTAAAGGGAACACAAGGAACATACGTACCGGGCGCGCCTATTTACAGAGCAAGATGAGTGCGCAAAATTGCAGTCCCAAGTGCGCCGTCAAGGTTTCCCGGTTTCTAAATTTAACTGGGACGCCCGGTATACAACTTAGAACAAAAGGTAATTAGAAAACTTGCAGCGCAACGGTATTCAAGCAATACAAGCATAAGTTAGTCACAGCCTTGCTTTTAAACGTTTAAGAGAGTGTTAATTGCAATGCAAATGTAGGTCGGATCAAAAGGCGCAGCGCGACTGGGACGGAGACAAAGAAACACAAACCGCATCACAAGCGCTATACTACTTGTATCATGATGTACTAGCCTGTACCATTATGCACAATAGTACTGCTGTTTAGACGTATTTTCAACCGCACTGATTCGGCCAATATCTTGATTAATCATAGGTGCTATCTTGGCTAGTGGTCTACAAAAATGCCGATATGGTGTATGTCCGAATACGCGCAAGTAGTCTGAGACCCTTACACAAAAGAAAATAACCATATTAGAAACTGATATCTAAAAGAAGGCATTTCGATATATCTTCAATAGGTAAGAATTCTGGTTGTTTACTGCCTTATTGAGTTGTACTGAGTATAAAATTTAATGCTTCCTTTAGAAGAAAAATCAATCTACTGAAAATGTTGCTCGAGGTTTCGAACTGTGAAAGCTCTTAGGACATTAATCACTACATCAAAGCAGACGTTGACGAACGTAGGCGACGAAATTACGATGAAGCGCTCTCCGAATTTTCTTTGCCACAAGAGAGTTTTCAGAAACAGCTGTCCTCGCGCCGTCGTGGATTGGAACAAGTTATCGGCTCAGATTATGCGCAAAGATACCGCAGGCACTTTTTCATAATTGATAGACTATTCCTTGAACCGATCACATAACAGAATCGTGCAATGGCTGCGAGTGATACACCCGAATTTACTTGTGCGCTGGGCAGAGCTTTAGAATTCCAAGAGCTGACAATGGATTTCCGAGTAAATTATTTTTTTCAGAAAGTTTTGCCCATTATGGGGGGGAGGGTGCGAAGTGGTGGCACGAAAATTATAGCTAAGTATTATTCGCAGCAAGTATGCATGCTTTAGTCAGTGATGCCTCCAGTACAGGTCGTTTTCGTTTCTGTAGGTGGCGCTCCCTGGTGATGAAGAAACACGACTCTTTCTTCCTCCTTTTTACCATAGTGCCTTTCGCTTCTTGCCACGGATTTTTGTTTATATCGTTTCACATCAACGCTGGCTTATGGATAAGCTGCAGAGCATAGCATCAGCCAATCATATTACCGAGCCCTCAAATTGCCAGGCACAGTATCGTCTAAGCGCAGTATTCTTTGCTGCGGCATCGGTGGAGTGGCTGAGTAGTATAGAATCTTCGTCTGGCAATCAGTGAGTCCCGAGTTGGGATTGTTGCGAGGCGCTGCGGCTTTCTTTCTTTATAAAGTTCTGGCGTAGAATACTGTGATTTCTGTAACGGACACCGGCAGTAGACATTAAAACGACTAGAAGAGGAAGGAAGGAAGGAAGGAAGGAAGGAAGGAAGGAAGGAAGGAAGGAAGGAAGGAAAGAGAAAAGCTGAAGGCAGGGTGGTTAACCAGAATAACGTCCGGTTGGCTACCCTACACCGGGGGAATGGGAAAGGGGAAAACAAAGATGACAGGGAGAGAGATGAGGGAAGAGTGAGCCCATGATAACTATCGCTTTAAAAAACAATACTGAATGAGGTATGCCATGCAGTTTGCAAGGTAGTGGTCACATACTTAGCCCCTTCCGCTCTACTCAGAGGAACGAGCCTCACACGACACATGTATAATGTGCGCATGGAGTGGTGAATCTGTCATAAAGTGGCTCGTATGCGTTAGGAAGCTTGTATGAGCAGCCAATAACGATACTTACCGTTGCATTAACGCAAGCGACTGACATTGGTAAACAGACCTCGGTGCGCGGTTGCAGTTTCGACGTGCACATCCGTACAAAGCGACACCCTGGAGGTTTTCCCTGAATTTTTTTTTGCTTTTCACTCCTTCACCCCATTTCTCTCGTGTAGGATAGTAAACCGGATTTGCGACTATATGGACTTCCCTTCCTTTGCTTCCCTGCCCTCTCTCTCTGGCGAACAAAAGTTTGGCCCTGGTTCTATTCTTGCTTCTTATTTTGCTTTCGGCTGGACTTCTTTGACAGCAATCAAGCTCACTGCCGGTTTTAAGCGATATTTCCTTTATGTGGCAGCAGCAAAAGCTTGATGGCTTCATAGGCGCGTCCTGCGTTTACAAATAAACAGGTGCTGGACTCACGAACCTTTTGTTAGAAAATTTGTCTTTCATCGACTAGAACCTCGCTGGCTATCGGTATTGGCGGCACCAGTTTTTTACGGATCATGCTTCCACACTTGGACTTCATGAATAGAGGCCTTGATTCTCGCATGGCGTCTAGCTCAGCACATACGGTTGCAACCGCCCAGCTGCAGATACAGAGAAGTTTAAAGTTGAAGGGAAGAACGCAGAAAGATGCATGGTGCGGGCATACGAAAGGAGACGGTGTCCTGGAAGCTTATACAAGCGAGCAACAGTCAGCCTGATAATATGAATTCAGCGGCAGCGTGTCAGACAAGTTCGCACTGAATGTATCGGTCCTCCTAACACCTTCCTCGCCGGACGTCGCCGGTCGTAAACGGGCCTTACCAAGAGGTCCCCTTACGACCGATTGTGGCGAATGCTTCACACTCTGCATTTCCGCCTCCGCGCCTGTTTGGCATTCTGCCTCGACTAGCGAAAGCCGTTATCGGCTTGTCCAGTTGGGTCTTGCGTGCGATAAGATCACTGCGTCGTTGATACTGCGTCACCGTGACAAACAAATGTCTATTATTGAAGCGCCTGCCCCGACGGTGTCGCCGAACATTCGATGTGCTTATTCGCTCGACTTGGAGAAAAAAAAAAAAGCGTCGGACATTAAAAGAACAAACAAAAGTAGGCTCCCCGCCTGCCGACAGGAGAGAGAGACAGAAGAAAAGGGAAAGGCAGAGAGGTTAACCAGAGGGCAAGATCTGGTTTCTTACCCTACACTGTGGAGAGAGGAGAGGAGGAGGTAAAGTGACAGGAAAGGCGAAAGAGAGAGATAGAAGAATAAAGAGAGCACAGATACACAATCATAGTCGGTCATTGTCACCGTACACTGCCACCGCACAGCACAGTAGCACTTGCGGCACTATAAACATCAGTTCAGGCTACAGCCGTGTGTCCAATTCTGTTGGCCTTAAAAACTGCAACAGTGCCCTCGTCACCTTTCTCTGCGATAGCTTGTGATACCGGCATTATAAAATGATTTCCTCTGTTAAAGGTTGCTGGTCGAACCACGCTATCGCGATTGCGAGCGATCGTCTCTGTAAAGTGTAGCGAGGACAGTCACAGAGAAGGTGTTGAAGAGTCTCCTCGCTACTACAGTTATCACACAAGGCGTCGCGCCTGCCGACAGAATGTTGCATGCAGTATCTAGTCCGTCTTGGCGGCTTCTTGACAAGGAAGACCGTGAAGTCTTATTGAGGTACTAATTTCTTTCTTTTCTTAGGTGCCTTGTGTTTCTTCTTTTCCAGGGGTTGAAAGGCGTAGCTCTACGAAAAATAAAAAAGAACGTCAATTTAAGCGTCGTAACACTGTTTCTTTGACAAGCGCGTTATTTGCGCCTCCTCTGTCCAGTCTTTACCGCTTTTTTATGGCGTGCGTGAGACAACATACAAGCCTTAGAAGGAGGCCGTAAAGTCGTTGCGAACGTAAATACCGCTTTCTGTTTGTGACCCCTTTTAAGGCAGATATATATATATATATATATATATATATATATATATACTGCAAGCGGGGGCTGCTTGCAAAACCAGTACGCGTTCTTTGAAAAGGAGGCGTCACTGTTCCTTTTTGCTTTGGGCCGAACATCTGTGATCGCAGGATATTTATTACTAGTTTTGTTTAACGTCCCCTGCGTCGATTCCTATATTTCTCGCTTATGCTTACTTTGAGTGTGGCCAGTGTGCGTACTACAATATTATACTGTTAGGGCACAGTCATTTCGCTTCGTCAGGGTGCGCGTAAGAATAAAGTCTTCACGTTCTTCTAATCGAGCTTGTATTGATGCGAAAGCGTCAAATGGCCCATGGAACGAAAAAGCCGGCGTTGTCTGTAGCAGCGAAAAACAGCACCTAACCTCCCACTGGCCGCGACGCCACGTCAAGAATGCGCCTCGCGCTCTGGTGACCCTGGCTCGCGCTTGCTGGCTCGGGCAGCACTATGGAGTCTGACGCATCTGCATCGTCGGCGGCCGCAACCTGGCCAGTAGCGAAACGTGGCCGTCCACGTCAGTACACCGCAAAGGAAGTAAGGGAGCGGAAGAATGCAGCGAAACGAGAGAAGAGGCCGGCAGCGAAATCCACCATCCTCGTCAACTCTCCCAACAGACGGTGCGCCAAAGGAGCCTTAACGTAAACATTAATCGCAGCGCAAAACCCGAAGGAATTAACGCTCAGCAGCTTTCAATTGGATATGAAGGCTTTCGCAACTCATAAGGAGTGCTTAGGCGTACTGGGATTTTCGTTTCTCAGCCGTGAATATTATTGATAGGAACAATTAACGAGCTTATTTATAAACTGTACTTAGCCTAGCTGGATACCTTGCTTCCAATAGCGCCATTGAACTTTTGCGAAAGTCCAGACTGTTATAAGCTTATGTGCCTCTGTTGGCGGAGTGACGACTTCCGCGTTACCATCGTCTGAGAGAGAGAGAGAGAAAAAGAAAGAATGCATCGAAAGGCAGGGAGTATAACCAGAGGTAGTTCCGGTTCTCTACCCTGTGCGGAGGGAAGGAGTAGGGGGGAAAAACGAGAAAGAGAGTGGAAGGGGAGATAGAAAGAGAGACGAGCACAAACAAACCGCGTACGCTATAGAGCGGTAGGGGGCAGCGTTCTTAAAGTCTATCGTGAACGCCCGCAGACCGCAGGAACCTTAGTAAGTAAGTCTGAGTAAGTAGGCACGTCAAGCACCAGGTACCTTTCCGCAGCGTTGACTGGCTGGTCTCTTATGGGAAGCTCAATTTGGGCAAGAACACCACTTGTCTGTTAGACACGCATTATCGAAGAATAAGCGTATACGCAGTCGCTCGCGTATTAGGCTTGCCTCCTAACGCTGTCGCCGGTAGCTCACCCGGCCACGCAGCTTCACTCACGAGATCCCAGTGCGCTACGGACCCTCGGGACTGAGCGTCGACGACGTGTGCACGCGAGTGTGCTGGAATGTGAAGACACATGTGGTCTAAGCCGGAAGCGCCAGGGCTGCCCACTGCTCCGCAATCCTCTTGGCGCACCGGACGGAGCGTGTAGCTAGCTCCCCGAGACACAAGGGTTGCGCAGCCGGCGAGCAGCGCTTCCTGTTTGTGTTTTTCATTCTCGTCCCTTGTGCTCACTGAAGAGTCCCTAAGCTGCGGTCGTGCATCCTCTCGGCAGTATCTCCCAGCGTCCTTCATGGCAGTATAGGATGCTTTTCCCTTCAGGCTTTCTTTTTTTTCTTTTTCGCTGATCTCGCCTCATTGTTGTTTGTGCCTGCGTGTTCTAGCGGGGACTCTGCTCTCATCAGAGGCGCGGGGGGATTGACGCGTGTGTTCGGGGATTAAGGGCTAGTTTGGCCGGCTACCGCTTAGCCGTGCCGTGGCGAGGGACGGTGGGCGCGCATTTGCAGCTCTGGCAGGCAGCGTGGGTTTGCGGGGCCAGTCCGCGAGCGTCGTGACATCGGAAGCTTGCGACAACTGTCCATTCGCCACCGGTAGCGGCAGACAGAGCGACAGACCGTCGCCTGGAAAGTAAGCGGAACACATCTCAAGAATAACAAGCCGCGGGAACACCTCGCGGTCCTGTCCCTCACGGCGTTCTTTTGCTTTCCTCTTGGCTTCCCTCATATGGGTTGCAGACAAGCGGCGCCGCTCGCTGGGTATTCAGGGCCGTATAACAGGGCGTATCCTAAGCAACCACCGTCGGTTAGGACGCTCAAATCACGGACGTCCGCTTGCGGTGTATGTGGCGAGGCTTTGCCATCCCTTCTTAAATAAGGTATGCGCAGTGTTGCACAGTGCGTGTTGAAGGCGGACATGCCCAAAAAGACGTGCATCGGGCGCGGGTTATGACAATGACGTTTGATAAAGCGAAGAAGGGGTTAGAAGCAGCAAAACGCAGTGACCGCCGTTCAGTTGACGTGCTAATCGGAGTTCCTAGGCCAGAGATTCCTGTTGCATTATTTAAATACTTCTGCGACCGCTTTTGAATGCAAAATAAACGCTGTTGTGTGCACGTGCGCCCGCGTGACTTTTTGATCCTCCTTTCATCTTTTTTTTTCATTTTTTATCCCTTCAGGTGACATGCTACTCGAAAATATATTCTTTTAATTATTTGTGCTAGAAATATCAAACTACTACCATTCATAAACGAGAAGAAAGGGGGTTAACCGAGGGGTCCCGATTTTATTACTCATATCATAAGAAGCCAACAAACACTGACACCAAGGACAACATAGGGGAAATTACTTGTGCTTAATTAATTAAATAAAGAAACGATAAATTAACGGGAATGAAAGTGGATGAAAAAACAAGTTGCCGCTGGTGGGGAACGATCCCACAACCTTCGCATTCATAAAATTGTTTATGTAGATTTAAAATATGTCTTTAGTTTTTGTGTAGCTGTTATATGTGTTTAGTTATGTCCTACACAATTGCAAAATATAGTAATCTTTGGAGGCAATTCCTTGTGTATAAAAGTTTCACAAAAAGCGTCGTGCTGTAGCTTATTTAACTTGTTGTAGACAGCTAAGTGGTCATGCCTATTCAAACAGCATGTACACTTACTGGCAGTATGCAAGAAAAGTCAGGACACTTTGATAGATGTTTTCCCAATCCCATGAAATATAACCTTGTGCTTTCGCAACCAATGCTGAAAGATATTACAATTTCAAGTAGTTATCAGAATTCTACATATCTTGAAGAGCATGGATGCCAAATTTCGTTAATATAAGGCAAGCATAAATGCACAAGGTTATTCCCATTGGATTGTGAAAAAAATTAGTTGAAGTAAGTTAATCTTTTAGAGCGCAGCTCTTTGGCGTCCGTTCCTGGGTTTCGCGTCGTCGTCGGCGTTGTCGTCGGCGTTGTCGTCGGCCTCGTAACCAGCTCCGCCCCCCTTTCATCCCCCCAGCGCTAGCAGCGACCGACTGATACCGCTGGATGCCGCTGACGCCGCTAGAGAGTCAAGATAACGTGACTGCATAGAACACCGTCGCCGCCATGCAGAAAGAGGAGGAAAGGGTCGCTGCTATCTCTTCCCTCCTCCCTTTATCGTGTTGTCCGCTTGCTGCGCGCGCTTCTGCCCCCATCGTTTGCCGCTGGGTGTACACGCCGCCCCCCTCCGCTTCCGCTTACTGCTGGTTGCTCTCGACGGCGGCGATGAGCCTCCGCTTCGGCGGCGCGAACTGCAGGGTCTTCTCGGCGGCGGCGATGAGCTTCTGCTTCAGCCTCGCTTACTGCTGGTTGCTCTCGACGGCGGCGATGAGCCTCCGCTTCGGCGGCGCGAACGGCAGGGTCTTCTCGGCGGCGGCGCTTAGCCTCTGCTTCCCCCACGGCTGTGACAACCTCGCGAGCCACTTGTATAGATCTCGTCTTTGAGAATCAAGCATTGGTGTACCAAGTCGAACATATATCAGTCTATTTCTCCGACCACAAAGCTTCCTTCATGACTGTCAAGAACTGTTAGTGAAGTCTTTGTTAAAGGAATACGTGTGAAAAATAAAAAAAAAATTCTGTGATAGCGCATACATGTGTTGCTCGATTTCTTTGCCTCAATCTATCCAAAAGGTGAAACAGCTTATTTGCTGCGCTCAAATTTCGCATTAGGAAGTAACGTAATCGTCGGTAATTTTTTTTGTTCATAGTTCCACCAATTATACATGGAGTTCGGTAGATATCGGCACTTTGCTGTCTTCAAAGTGCTAAATAAGCTACCGCACGATGCTTTTGGAAAATATGGACAGTTATGATTCTGACGAATTCAATAGCCACGAATCGCCGTTCGCGTTCGACCCGCCACCGCGAGAGCCAGCGCCCATGCGCGACATATCGTGCAGCAACATGAAGACCAAGGGAAGCCCTAACCCCTGATTTGATAGGTGCTGCTTGCGATTTTAGGTATTTTACCCCTGCTCATGGAAGCGCTTCGCGTGCTCATTGTAAGATGTGGAGCACCACTTTCTGCATTTGCATTCCACAAGAACGCCGCTGACAGTCCAAAGCATCGAACGGTGTATTTGTTTACATCGCCAGGTACAGCGACCACTCGTCGTTCACTCGAGATGTAATGCTAGCCGCTCATCGGCGACATCAATATAATGTCAGAACATATCAAGACAGACAGATTTTGTGCATGTAAGCACCGGTGCATCACTCTGTATCGCGCTGATGAGAGTGACTACGCACCTCCGGAAACAGCGAGCGGGAGACTGTACTATACGGGAGCGTTGTTATGCTGCCTACGTATCATTCTTCGTATTCTTTTCATGCACACAATATGTTCTGTAAAGTGGACACAGATGAGGACTTTGCGCGTATGATTGTTCCTTTAGAGAACGCGTAGTTTTCTCGCGGAAACACCGATGCCAGTGTATAGGCACCGTGGGCAGCTGAACGAGGCGGTTGTCTACGCTGCTTTATCGAGGGGCCTATACGCTTGCTGCCAATTTGGCATACGAGACAAACAGTGCACCTCGGAAGCTAAATAATGAGCCTGCATGACAATACTTAAATATACACCCATGTTCGTTGTCGCGTTTAATTTAGGGAAGTTCCAGTGAGTGCGGCGGGAAACTTGCCGTCGAGAACGGTGACGTACCGATGTCAATACTGCTCCGTGTCGTCGCTTCTCGGTTTTTGTGTGTGCACTGTACGAAATGAGGAATCGTTTATTTGAAATCCGTGTGGTCAAAACTCAACTACCAAAGGAGTTTTCTTCATCCTAACAGCTTAATTAGCTGCAGGTAAGTCGCTCAGATCCGCCAGCAGCAGACGCATGAGCTAAGCGACTTATAGGCTTAACCTCGGCTGAACGCGATCGGTATCGGGTCAAACTGTGTGTGCGGATGGCGAGGGCTGAAGTTCGTGCAGCTAACAACGCAACACCCCCTGCCTCCCAGCTCTTGCACGTATACAGGGAACTCAACTTCTCGCGTCAGCAGCTTCTCACGCCATGCATGCACCAACCAGCTCACGATCGTCGAGTCCTCGATGCTCTTGTCGCTGTCTTCTGTATGATCCCGGCATGCTCTGCAAGGAACATCCCTGACGTCATACACAATGTGCCGTGTAACTGAGGAGGAGGCAAAGCAGGTTCGAGGCAATCAATTAAATTAATTTTTTTTAAATCTGTGCAACTCCCGAACCTACTTTCTTTGAGAACGTGACAGAAGTGTTCAGAGGAACGTACCCAGCGAATTTCATCGACATCCGTTGATATCGAAAAATCGCCGGAGTAGCCTGCGAACAAAGATATGTATATAAATGAATTTGCCAAAAGACTTGCGGGTAGTTCCTATTTTGTCATCATTATTCCTCTATGTGATTTCGCTTGTTTAAATAAAATGTTTGTGTCCAAAAGGAGACCATTGCACCTGCTAGTCGTTTGTGAAAGTCGCCAGGCAATTCCCGAACTTTGGGCTGCAAGACAGCAAAAACGCCAATTTTCTCTTTCCTCTTTAAAGATTATATATACAGAATATATATGATCGAGAAGAAAGAAAACCGAAGGGCCCGTTTTATTACTGATATCATAAGCAGCCAATAAACATTCACTCCCAGGCCACGCAAGGGGAAATTACCCGCAGTTCTTCATTGAACTAAATAAATTATAAATAAATTCTTACAAATAAACTTATTAATTAAATTAATAACTATAGGTAATCTTCCCAACCCTGTCCGTGGCGTCACTGTTGTTTTCTTATTATATGATATGACACGCTATGATATGATAAAAATCGAGCGCCTCTGTTTCTTTTCTTCCCGTTTATTACATAGCGAGGGTCTCGAATCCGGCATCTTCGATGCCTTCAGGTGGCACGTGGGGGCTTATTGAGCAGTTGCCTTCACCCAAAAAGTTCACCTAGACGTGACGCCTGTGGCACAAAGGATGTTTCACATGTGCCGCCAAGGTTTGTGAGTGGTGCCGCTGGCTAACACTCCCAGGGTTAGTTCTAGTAGATAAATATAAATACCTCAGAAAGTGGATGGGAAAACGGTGCGGCGGTATATCTGTTGGTAAGAATATCGCACACACAATGCGAAGACGCAGGTTCGTATCCCACCTGCGGCCAGTTTTTTTCGTCTACTTTCGTTTCCATTCATTTATAGTTTCCTTAATTCTATTAAGAACTACAGGTGATTTCCTCTGTGTAATAGGTGGTTGACGTCTTATGGTTATATATATATATATATATATATATATATATATATATATATATATATATATATATATATATATAGGGGTTTTCTTCAAAGTTCAGCACGCAGGACCCGACGTAAAATACGCAGGAAAGAGACGACGAACTTTTTGGGAGACTTCTTTTTCTTACTTAACGTTTTCGGCTGGTGGACCAGCCTTCGTCAGAGACTGTACTCTGACGAAGGCTGGTCCACCAGCCGAAAACGTTAAGTAAGAAAAAGAAGTCTCCCAAAAAGTTCGTCGTCTCTTTCCTGCGTATATATATATATATATATATATATATATATATATATATATATATATATATATATATATATATATATATACAGCGATACTTAATTTGACAACGATTTGGACGTTCGGCATGCAGATTAAGCATACATAGATATAGTCAATGCTTGACTACTGCGCTGTAATGGTTCATCTGCAAATATACCGTATCCGACGACCGTGACAGCGGCGTGCGGCTCTCGGAAAGTCGTTGTCGTGAGTCGCATTTAAAGCTAAGCGGCGAAAAATATTAAGTACTTTTTTTCTTTGCAAAGAGATTCCAGCAGGAAAAAGGACGCGCACCCTAGCCGACATTTCACAGTTATATTCTAGTTTGATTACGTTTTTTAAGTTGCCCTTCCCATTGCGCGTAGCCCGCCCGTATATCAGGCTTATTTCTCGCCATTATGAAACTTTTCATGCTTTCAGTGCTACGGGGCCCGGACTTAACATGTCTAACGTTCGCTTCGCTTCTGCTTGTGCGGCTTCGTTTTCGTCGTGCCGCGTGCGCGTTAATTTTCATCACGCTCCGAATTTCTAGGCCCGCAAAAAGAAGTTCACGCATTATATGTAAGCTGTAATACATTGCCTTCCTGGTATATATACGCTGCTTGCGTCGTTTCGAGCTTTGTGCATGAAACAGCCTTTCTTATAATAGGGCGTTCCGTATGTAAAAAACTTGAATTGCTAGAAGAAGAAAAAAAGAACGTGTGTGTGGAAGGGGGCGGGGGGGGGGGGGTGTACGGTTGTTTCGCAAGTTTAATTAAGCTCATTTGACAAGCTATAGTGTTCTACCCTCTTCTCCTGCTTGATATTGTAAACACACTGCTCGACAGAGAGAGGGAGAGAAAGGGATTAGTTAGTACAATTAAACTCTATGCAAATCCTGGATAAACATGAACACGACCACTACGAGGCAGAGGCCTCTCTAAGATAGGCAAATGAACCTGTCATAAGGCGTAGAAACGCACCTGCTTGCACCTCGAAAAAAATAAGATCAACGGAAAAAGGGCGGAAAGAAACCTAATATTTTTTTGTTCTTTTTCCCCCGTTCAATTATTGCAGAACGAATGGAACACATAAGTTGGACCCGAATTCTTTCTCGCGCGTACTGTGCTATTCCATACTCCCTGCCATTTCCTTTTTTTTTTCGTTTCGGTTTATTCAGTGCTTAACTTCGCAGCGAGGGGGTGAGTCTACATCACTGCCTGCCGGTAAAAATTCTTCGCGCTCTATGCGGTAGGCACGCAAAAATGAACGAAGGCATATTTGGAAATTAGCTCGCGCCGTCGCGCCGCCTAACGTCTCTTCCACCCACCTCTCAGATGTATCGTATATTATGTGTATATATATATATATATATATATATATATATATATATATATATATATATATATATATAATTCTTGTTTCTTTACAGCATTACGCCCTGCCTTTCCCCCTCCCCCCCATTTTTGCCCGTTTACTCTCTTCAAGAAGGAGGCCAGGCTGCCTGCAGTAGCCAAGCGCCCCAATACTCATTAGCTGTGTTAAGAGAGAGGGCAAGAGTCAGTGAGGTTCTGGAAAAAGGAGGGGAAAATGTCTTACAGTGGAGAGTCGGGAAGAACAGATGAGCTGTCCTCGACTACCCTCTGCAGCGCCCTCCCCAAAGATCCGGGCGCCTTCCTTCGTCAGTGTCTCTCCGAGTGTCTCTCCTTCTCCGAGCTTCGCATTTCTTATATCTTCTCTCTCTCTCTCTCTCTCTCTCTCTCTCTCTCTCTCTCTCTCTCTCATCTTTTTTCGCCTCTCTTGATGCGAGCGAAGCGGGTGCCGTAATTCGCATCGAAAATCGCTCCCGCGCTTCGCGCCTACGCCGGACGCGGAATCCACGGCCGCTTGGGCGTGCTCTCGCGCGGCGACGTGGCGAGGAACGGACAGGCGCACCTTATCGCAGTTTGGCCGACGTTCCAACGCCGTCTCGCCTCGCCAAGGGGACGCGGCAGCCTCGAGCGTGGCGGGCAGGCACGCGCACTGCCGCAAGCAAATAAGGAGCCCGGACGGCGGGCTGTGTGATGGCGATGCCCTTGAACGGCTTATTAATACATTTAGGGTTCCGCCTTTCTTGGCGCCGAAGCGCGCCTCGTCCGCTGGGGAGCATCAATCGAGAACCAGCCCGAATTGGACCTCGCGCGTATTTCTATTCTCGGGCAATAAATAAGTGATGAGCGCGAGCAGCCGCGCAGAAGTGCGCTCTCCTCCGCGGGCGCCGACGCCAGTCGCCGCGGCGAGATGCTGGCGGCGATGCACCGTGGAAGGATCGAACGATGGGGACGCTCGCTCCTCGCTGTTTGGGCCCAGTGTTGATGGATGGCCGCGCGTCGTCGGCGATGCAGTCACGTCAGCGAGAAAGTGGGCTCCCGCCAGCACGCTTTGTCTCCTCTCCGTCGAGTCCGAGGGCGCAGCGCGCTGCGAGTGCCGAGCCGACGCTGTCGTGGCTCCAAGAAAGCGTTGTCACGCGACGTGCGCGCCTTGATCACACGCACGAGAACTCTGGCATAACACTTTGTGTTCATTTGACAGCGCCCGTTGGGAATACTGCACATTTGCTAAGGCACTGAGTGGTTTCTGCGATGAACTTGTGCTAAGACACGTACAGCGAAAAAAGTGGAAGGTCAACTGAAGCTGCTCTGGTGAAAGCGGTGGCGTTTCAGAAATGCAGTTGGGGTAAGAGTGTCGACGTGGAGCGCTGCTGTAATAATAATAGTAATAATAATAGACGAAACAGCGAAGGAAGGCATGAATAGGGCGAGAAGGAAACAAGCTTTAATGGTATGCTGGAGATGTTAGCCATGCTGTTCGCCTCACATGCTCCTCAAGGTGCTGGGTGATGCTTATGATATGTACAGTGATAAACATTTTGCAGCACGTACAGTCTTACACACACAAACACACACGCACGCACACGCAAACACACACGCACGCACACGCACATACACACACACATGGGCACGCACGCACGCACGCGCGCGCACGCACATACACACACGCACGCACACAAACACATACACATTGACATACTGTAGAGATATTTACAAAGCTTCGTTAAGGCTCGTGGCCCGCATGAATGAGGAGCAAACTAATATATGACTGCATGCTGCTTTCAAAGGACATTCCGTGCGTTGTTACCACTTTGCACCGCTGCCACCACTATTACGACTTTGAGGTGGTCCCGTAGCGCTCGTCACCCGTTTCGTGACAGAGCGTTGGTAGCGAAGACTCCGAGTCAGGCGTCGGTGAGAATAACGAAAGGGGTTTTATACACTATATACAGGTCATTATACAGGACAAGATCGGATCGGCACGGGGGCCGAGAGCTCACAGCAAACGCGACTGTTCCCGCTCGGCGACGTCCAGTGAGACTCCAACGCGTGACACATCTCACTCCCCTCGAGAGCGGCACTGGGCTCCCGGTGGGTCGATGGATCCGGTTTTCCAGGCGGCGGCGTCGGGACTTATAAAGCCCCGAGAAACGATTGTTACTCAAACGGCCCAATACAAAGCCAGCACTCGACGGTCGTCCGAGAGGTCAAACCAGCGACCGCGCTGGCCACCCGCTTCCAAGTTGCCGTGCGCGGTGACCTCCAGGGAAAAGGAAATACGGCGCCGGGCTTTCTAGCACTTTGTTGCACGTTTGGAGATATCGCTTGCCGATGCTTCTCCGGGGACGCCGCTGCCTGACGGCTCAGCATCTTGACTTGTCAAGGGAGAATTAGGGCGCTGTGCCTTTCGGCGCAGCCCCAGGTTTGTCCAAAGGGCGTTCGCAGGATAAATTCTGCATCTTGTAGATTCGGAATCCGGGCTGGTGGTAATGGCACAACAGCATCCCCGCCATCAGATAAGGCGCCGGGAAGACGAGCTGCCTCCATGTGGCTCGGATGCCAGGCGCGCACATTCGTCAGGCTCGTCCAAGTTCACGTCCAGTGTCTGGACGCCAGGTAACTTCACGTGCCCAGGTCCCACTCGCCAGGACAGGAGCTCTGCTCACCGCGTTGTCGCCAAGGCACCTGGACCGGCTCCGCTCGGGTCGTTCCTAAGCCCTTGCTTCTCGCCACTGGTCCCGGTTGGTTGTTCTGCAGCTTGCAAAACCGACCGGCAAAAGGCAACACCCAACAAGAACAAGTGCCCTCTGTCTCCCGTCAAACACCAGACAAGGCCATAATCCAAATCAACCTAACTAAATTGCTATCCCCCTTTTTGCTCCCGCTGCAACAAGAGGCAGGTGTACGATCTAGTACACAAGGCTCAAACAACCATTTTTCAAATGAACAACACACCAAAATATCAGGAACAATTAATAATCAGCAATAATAATGACAAATAGAATGGTCCCCTTGAAATCACTTGGACCGAAAACACACTACTGAGGAAGCAAATGAGGTCATTCATTTTTCCCGGTGATATTTTCGCGGAATCAGAAGCTGCTCATATTTGCGACCCTGCTTATCCGTGTAGCGGCGGTACAATAAGCCAGATTCCTTGTAAAATGAAACCCTCTTTTTTTTCACTCCCCGTTTGACGCTCTTCCTCAGATCGGCTATTGAACAGTCTTCCTGTTGCTCGCGAATCAGACTTTCCCTTTCAACTGCAGCCAGCTCCTGCCAGCTGGCGGAAACCGGAGCGAGTGTGGAGCCTGCGTCGCCTAACTGCGGCGTCGTGTCCATATCGCGGCTAGCACTGCACGCGTCACTCCCAGTCACTTCCAGGACCCGCTCGACCAGGCCAGCCTCCGAGCTCTGCCTCTCCCGTGCCTGCTCGCCAATCAAGTTACCTTGATCGGTCCGTGTGCCGCACCGCTGTTCGCTCACCGACGCAAAGTCAAGTTCCCTCGACAGCGGGAGCGCTTTGGATCGCGTGAGGGCCATGTACGCCACGTCGGCAAAGAATGATTTGCCCTGATCCTTCAGCAGCTGCTCCGAGCTATTTGAGAAGAGGTAGGGAAAGTGCTCCGGGAGGGCGGCAGACACAGCGGCTTCTGTGTTAAGTTTCCGAAACTCTCCTTCAATGATAACCGTTGCGATCGGTAAAGAGACACTCTCCTCCTCGGCCACTTGCCGTATCCTAGCGCACTCTCCCGTAAAATCACTCGAGGAGACGAAAGACGGGTGGACAACGTCCATAGTTGCTGCAGAGTCCCGAAGTGCACGGCACTTCTTACCGTTTACCTTAATATCCTGCATATATGGCTCCAATACTCGTATGTATTTGTGAGTTTCCTGTATTGTTGCAAAAGCAATTTTCTCTGGGCAGCTCGCAGCGATGTGCCCTTGCTTTTTGCAATTGTAGCAGGTTAACGGTTTCCGTTTTTCAAAAGAACGCGTCGTATCGTTTCGCTGTTTGGGTCCATCGTTATCATTCTGAGATTCATTCTGTCCTTCCCTTACAGTTTCTTTGGTAAGGGACTCGTCTTCCCGAAACTCGCGACGCATGTTTTGCTTCCGTTCGTCGGGCTTCCCGGAAAACCCATCTCTCCTATCTGCTTTTTCTACGCGCACTGCCTTGCTGTGCAAGCTGCGGCGGGTGTAATACTCTTCCGCTAACTCTGCTGCCTTGTTTAGCTTAACCTCCTTTAGTCTATCTTGCAGCCAGAGCCTTACATCCTCATCAATGCAACGGTAGAACTGCTCCAACGCGATGCATTCGACGATTTTGTCGCGGTCGTCGTAAACCTCTTCGCCCTTCAGCCATTCCACCAGGTCGGCTTTTAGACGAAACGCGAAGTCAACATTCGACTCCCTGCCCTTTTTTGCATACCGGAACCTCTGCCGGAAAGCTTCGGGCGACCATTTGTACTTCCGCAGTAGCGCTTCCTTCAAATCACTGTAGCTCTCAAACGCCTCTTTCGATAAGCAAGTTATTACGTCTGATGCCTCCCCAGGAAGCAAGGCTAACAGATTCTGTGACCAGAGGGATCGCTCAATGCTATTCCGTTCGCACACGTGCTCAAATTTCACGAGGTATTTGGCCATATCCTCTCCGGCGACAAAGGGTGGAAGTTGATCGCGTATTCTTGGAACGTTAGAAGTGAGACTAGGCGCCGGCGCGCTATTTCGGTTCTCCAACTCTTTCATTTTAAGCTCGTGCTCACGACACTCCTTCTCTCTCCTTTCCTCGCGACGTTCCTTTTCTCTCCTTTCCTCCTTTTCCTCCTCGCGACGTTCCTTTTTTATCCTTTCCTCCCTTTCCCAACGTTCATTAATATCCGCCGAGGCCTCTTCGGCTTCCTCAGCCGTTACATCCCCAGTCCTCATGACCTCAAGGATTGCATTCTTTCTTTTGGTTGAGCCCAACTCAATACCCAACTCCTCACAAATTAGGAGAAGTTCCTTGACCTTGTACTTCTCCATCGTTCACACTGTCCTCCTGCTGTTTACCCTTTTTGAATATACCTGCCGTACGCTACTATAACGCTACTAGTAAGACATCCGCAAGTATTTCACACACAGCCCTGTTTACCCCCTCAGCATCCCCTGGTTTTCAAAACACTCTCACTAGGCTTGAAACACACAAGGTTAACACAATGCAACACCAAATCCTTCCCTAAGCTACTATAACCTGTGTCAGAGAAAGTCTGGTGTTTGAGGTAAACTTCAGGCACTCACCGCGCCGAGGTAGCCGATGCCGGTCAATCCCGTAGCTGCCATCCACTGTTACGACTTTGCACCGCTGCCACCACTATTACGACTTTGAGGTGGTCCCGTAGCGCTCGTCACCCGTTTCGTGACAGAGCGTTGGTAGCGAAGACTCCGAGTCAGGCGTCGGTGAGAACAACGAAAGGGGTTTTATGCACTATATACAGGTCATTATACAGGACAAGGTCGGATCGGCACGGGGGCCGAGAGCTCACAGCAAACGCGACTGTTCCCGCTCGGCGACGTCCGGTGAGACTCCAACGCGTGACACATCTCACTCCACTCGAGAGCGGCACTGGGCTCCCGGTGGGTTGGTGGATCCGGTTTTCCAGGCGGCGGCGTCGGGACTTATAAAGCCCCGAGAAACGATGGTTACTAAAACGGCCCAATACAAAGTCAGCACTCGACGGTCGTCCGAGAGGTCAAACCAGCGACCGCGCTGGCCACCCGCTTCCAAGTTGCCGTGCGCGGTGACCTCCAGGGAAAAGGAAATACGGCGCCGGGCTGTCTAGCACTTTGTTGCACGTTTGGACATGTCGCTTGCCGATGCTTCTCCGGGGACGCCGCTGCCTGACGGCTCAGCATCTTGACTTGTCAAGGGAGAATTAGGGCGCTGTGCCTTTCGGCGCAGCCCCGGGTTTGTACAAAGGGCGTTCGCAGGATAAATTGTGCATCTTGTAGATTCGGAATCCGGGCTGGTGGTAATGACTCAACAGCGTTGATAACTGCACAGCCGTCTCCTATAGTAACTACAGCGGTACAGCTTCCGTTGGAAGGAAGCTGTGTACACCAGCTATTCGCGCCCCTTATTACGGCTAAGTGCATGTTTTCTGTCCCTTGCAAATACGGTCTGTTATGCAAACAGCGACGTCCGCTGTGAAACCCTGAGCTATAACCTCGTAACCTTAAAGCTGTTTCATGCCAGTTATCTGAAGAGGGCACGTACGCGCTGCCTAGGCGGGCGCACCTCAGGAAAACTTTAGCGCTTGACTCGGAAAAATTTGTCTACGTCCGGCTGGCCGAAACCGCCGCTAGGGTCCAAAGACTCCTGGCCGCCGTCTAGGTGGGAAGGCTTAAAGCCTTACCTACATCTGTTGGACAAATAAAATTTTACAATCCAATCTACGAAAATCTAACATCTGCTATCAACCGGTGACAAGCACAGGTAAGCGCATTATTTTCAAACAACTTTCAAGAAGTCGGAACGGCGAGGGGGTGTATGTGCACTATTTTCTGTCGGCAGGTCGCCTTACGGCGGGAAACCATATCCCGGAGTTCCATTTGATTATTGGTTTGCATGCGAGTCCGAGAACAGTAAACATCGAAAGGGTGCATGACTATGACGTCTTGTTTGATGACTGTGCTATAGCACATCCTGAATTGATAGGAGCACAGTGGACGGGACACATGAAAAAAAAAAACACACACACACACACACACATTTCTAGGCGCTAAATTATGAGAAAAGGTAGAGAAAATATTAGTTCGCTGGCCTGACACATATATGGTGTAGTGGATGTTGAGGAATAATCTGTGCAAGTGTCTTCCTTGTCATGTTTTGTCCATTCAAAATGTGGGAAACTGACTAGCTGGCATAATTTTCTGGGTCTCTAGGGTCATCAAGGTATATATATATATATATATATATATATATATATATATATATATATATATATATATATATATATATATATATATATATATATATATATATATTCGGGGGGGGGGTCATCTCTAAGGACAAAGAAAAAGAAAGACCGACTCTTCATGAGTCCAGGGTTAAAAATAACAGCGCGGCGAAGACGAACCACTGATTGTTTTGTAGCTTCGTCTTCACCGCGCTGTTCGTTTTAACCATGAACCAATACCAACTTACCAAAGCTTCCAAGCTGTCTGAGAGTATCGTTTCGCACTTTCAGTACTGAGATCTAGTATACACGAAAGGTTCCTCAACTTTACGCATCATTGCGTGAAGACTGCATTCCTATGCCTTTATCGGTAGGCAAGCACACATAAGCTCTGTATAGTGGCGTTTACATGAATGCGACTATTGGCACGTCGCATCGCAGTTCTAGCGCCTCGCATTCACGTAAACGGTGGAAATGTGCTGGCAAGGCAAATCCAATTGATGCCACAAGCGAGGATAGTTAGAGATGGGATAAGTCTTCTCGCGTGGTGCAGATGCTGGCGCATCGAAATGAGGGAGAGAAACGGCTTCCCCCATGTGCTCTCCTTTACTCATCGGCAAAATACAGATAGCGGAAGACAAGTTCCACTATGTCGGACAAAGGGGAATGCGCCATGTGTGCACGCTGTCGCATAGTATTTACTATGGCGCGCTAAATAATGCGGCAGGCTATTGTCGCGTTCATGTAAATGAGGCTTATGATCGCCTTTCCGAGTGACATTGCCCCACGTTTTACAGCCAAGCTGTTAGCCTCTAGTTGGTCGGGATTTTTCGTGTCCGCGCGCGATGTGCTCACACAAAAATGTGGGCCGATCCCGGAGACCGTGCAATGAAGCGGGAAGCGCACAGTGTGCAGCTTCTCCAACAGGCATACGTTATCAGTGACCTCATCACTTGATGAAGACGTCATCGCGTGACGTCCCGTTTGACGTGATTACTTCATCAGATTACGTCATCAGGCGATATCGTCACGTGACGATGCCGTTATTCTCGTACATTCAAATTACATTCCTAAGCTAGTGTGCCTGCAGCCTGTGTGTAAACCGTACTTTACGAATTTTGTGACGCAATTTACTTTGAGAAATATCATTAGTTCAATGGAGCACTTGCGCTTGGCGGCGGGCCTAGGAGAATGAGGATGTATGCTGCACTTTCGCACTGGTGCGTGCCCGCGTCACGTACGTGTGCGCACAATGTGCCTGTCCTTGATGCGTGGGCACTCTGTCCGTTGCATCTGTCGCACAGCGTGCGCTGTAACCGTAATCGACATTATAGCAAGCACTGGCCACAAAACCGTGCCTCCACCTAGCGGCCGCGACCACTCAGACCTCAAAGGGCAGCTGGAAGAGGGCTTCGTCGTCGAGTTTCCGCGTAACGGAAATAAGTTTCCTCGTATATTCCGAATACAATCCGAAGCTATCATGTATGCATATTGTGTGCAAGTCATGCTTTATAAATTCTCTGACGCAATTTACTTTGGAAAATTGCATTAGTTCAATGAGGCACTTGCGCTTGGCGGAGGGTTTGGAGGAATGAGCAAGTATGCTGCCCTTCCGAACAGGTGCGTGCGCATGTGACGTGCGTCGCTTATGGTAGTGGTGCTCGTCTATCATCAGCAACAACCTCACTGTACATCCATTTTTACAGGGCGCAATGGAGGCCGATTTTTTATATCCGATTTTTTTTTTCGCTCTTTGTCATTGGCACGGACGTCGCCGCGCCGCCGTCATCACCCGGATCATTCACTCGGTGCGGGACATAAGAAGAGAATGGGAAAATACATAGCCGCGTTTAAATGGAAGTGTGACAGTAGCGTATCGAATTTCTTAGCTCGTCACGGTAATGTGCCATGCGACAACGTTTTAATTTGGTGCACCGAACATCGTGTGAAACAAGCCGGGACCTGTTTTCCGCAACTTGCGTTCCTCCGGAAAGTGGAGGCGAGCGCATGGCCGGCAGCCGTCTGACTTTTCTCTCGTCCCTCTACGCGATACACCAGCGTTTACATGCGCCATGCGAGACGACTTAGCCCGTCTCAAACGTGTATACCCCTCCTGGCCCATCAATCCAATTCGCCTTCCTTACCGCCGTGGGCGTGGATGCGCCGCTTGTCGCATTCGTGTAAACGCCGCCAATGAAACTTCGCCATTCCCGTCTCAGGGAAATCGAAGCTGGTACACTGCAAGGATTTATTTTGCTCGATTCTATTTCTTTCCTCTCGTTCACCGTTCAGAACCGGCTGAAGATGATGGTGTTTTCTTCGGGCTGTACCCATAACATATGTATGCTTTGAGCCGAGCTATCCCTATAGTTTATGATGGGGTAGCGAGTACAGGGCACATGGTACTACCGACACTTTCACATTCCGTCTTTCCGTTTTAAAGAGCCTCCAACTACCGCTGGAAGTACAAAGGTAGCCGCTTCACGCACTACTCCTCTCCATGCACTCATAAGATTTGCTTTCTTTTTTTCACATAATCACGGCGCGTGCTCTCGAGCGCGAGGTTTCGTTTCATTTGATCCGGCGGTGGCGTGTTTACACTCAGAACTTGGGCGAACGGAGAACGCTTGCTGTCGCCGTGCAAGCAACGCACGCAGAGAAAGAACGTGTGAACATTCTTGACGCTGGCCATTGGCGGTTGAAAAAGAGAAAGAGTAACGGGGCGTGCAGTAATCGGTCCGGTTCTCTCTCCTTGCCATGTTTGCCCCGCCAAGGTTTCCGGTCGAACGGTGCAAAGCCGAGCCGAGTGGACGTTCGCAATGCGCGCACCGCTCTTGCTGGGAAGTGTTTGCTTCGAAATGCAGTTGACTGGCGAGCGCGTGTTCACGTGACGCATGGAAAATCCAGAATCGACTCCTGGGAACGGCGCCAGGTGCTGGTGAACGTTTCTGCGCCGATGCCGCTGGCGATGGGAGGGGAAGGCGATGGGCCAACGCTACACTGTTCATTCGACTAGCACCAGCGCGCCCTTCAAAGCATCCCTGCCATTTTTTCAAAGTCATACTTAGCCTCCAGCTTGGTTGCGACCAGCTGCTCGTTCCCTCCGTGCGCAGGACGTTATTTCCGCTCAGAGTTGGTGGGAATTCACCTAGTCCAGCCAAAACAACGGTAACGTTTTATTCACTTTAAGCGATACCCACAGATAATGTCGATAAACTAACTGAAATAGTACACCCCGTATGTTTCCTCCTAAAGGCCTTCTCTTGGCGCCCGCCGCGGGAAGGTTACATAAAACAGAACTTGTGAAGAAGATCTTAACGTGATTTTAGATGGTCGAATAATTTGAACCTTTTTGATGCGCTATATACATCTACATGTTTAGTCACGCTCAAGAAGCACATTTTTGAATTCTCCTAACGAGAGAAATGAGCCTGCTTCACTTTTACTGTGAGAGTTATAATAACTGCAAAGCTTTACCTCCTTTATGTTCGAGGCGGAAGGCGATAAAACATTGGCAGGCAGAGAGAGTACACCAGGTGTTGTATACATGCACCAACAGCTGATCTCCGATGCCTGTCGACGTCAGTATCCACAGCAGGGCCTACCCTTGTTCGAACTGGGATAAACCGCTAGGAGTGCAGTCTGGTTTCAGAGGCACATGCATTTAACGTGGGACTGAAGCGCAGCTATACTCCTCATGGGACCAGATGTCAGAGAGGGGAGAGCACTGTACGGGCCCGCTTTATGAAGCCCGAGCCCAGCCCAGGCCAGTGATACCAAGCCCGGGCCCGGCCCGGGCCCATGGTTCTAGGCCCGGCCTCGGCCCGGGCCCGTGGTTACAAGCCCGGGCTTGGCCCAGGCCCGGGCGTTCATTACTAAACTTAGCCAGGGCGCGCGTGTTCATGACAAGGCCCGGCCCGCTAGAGGTTATTTGTTGTTGATGATGATTATTATTGATGCCATGCGCTATGTAGCAGGCGACCAGACGGAAAATCCGGTGTGTACGTGCATCGAAATGTTGCTTTACCCGTGGTGGTAGGTCAGCGGTTAAGCTGTTGCGCTGTTAAACCCTAGGACGCGGGTGCGATTCCCTCAGCCACGGCGGCCGCATATCGATATGGGCGGAATGCAAGGACACCCGTGTACTTATATTTAGGTGCACGTTAAAGAACTCTAGGTGGTCGAAATTAACTCGGTCGCCACTATAGCGTGCCTCGTAATCATGTTGTGGTTTGGGCATGTAATACCAACGAATATAAATGAAATGTGGTACATGTACATGTGGTACATGAAAAGTCATTACAATAAAAGTATACTGACAATAAAACATAGCAACAAAATTTATTTAAACGGAGTGTACAACTAAAATGGAAAAGCAGATAGAAGCAAACCCGGGACATTTTCTTTGATGCTCTTTTCTAGACTCGCCTTGGAAACATTACTTACACAATTTTTTAAAGGACGCTCTTGAATAATAATTTGTTGCAGCGAAATAAGAACTTTTTCATGTATTATATTTATTATATTTCATCAGCAAAAGCAGAAGAAATATAGATCGTTGATATTCTAACGTCGACACGAAAACGTAATCGCCGCGTACAATATAATTATATAATCAACCTGTCCCGCACCATACTTGATGCCATTCCAGATAAAAGGTTTCTCCATTTTTAATGAAATAAAGATAGGAAATACGCTTAAAGTAACACCTAGTGACACAATAAGACCGCCCCCGAAAACGATGCCACAGGAATAGGAGTCTAAAAAGCCCAGCAAAAAGCAAAAATTTACATGGTCTTATGCCAAAACAGCAAGTTGTCCAGGCTCTCCGGCTTCAAGCAGGTCCTCCTCTCTTGGAGTACGTACCCAGCTGCACTAAAATTTCGTTCGCTACTGGCGCTCCTGGATGGGGAGCAAAGTACTTTTTTTTTTTTTGCAAGAAATGAAAGCCCGCGATATTTCCTCCACTGGGCTTCCCACCATTCAAGCACTTTCTCAATGTCCTCACATGAGTCACTGTCCCGAAGGTAACAGTCAAGCTCACTGTCGGCTGGCTGGGTTTCCGCAGCATCGTGCCACTCCTTAAATTCGTCAAGGAACGTACGCTTCGCCGGGGGTGCATAATCCAGCTGGCCTGTGCTCGTTTCTCCTTGCGGAAAACGCAGATGTACATCGATCAACAATGCGAATAACTACCGATACAGCTTTCTGTTCCTCAATACGTGCTACGTACAAGAGTTTTTCCGAGCGTGGAGCAAGCTCGCGAATACACGCAAAACTGAGCGCGACTGGCTGCTCGAGGCACTTTGCGTGCATTCGCGGGCTTACTTCACGTTCGAAAAAACATTTTTGTGTTGCACGTATTGAGCAACAGAAAGCTGTATCGGGAGTTCCCCGTGGTGCTCTACCATTTTCTTATAAACACTTTGAATCTAATTATAACAATTAAGAAGTTGATAAATAATTAAGACTAAATATCTAATTAGGCGAATTAAAAAAATAAGCGGGATATCTACAAGCGACGGCAAACAAAATTACCTTGGTTCTGTCGAGCTACGAAGCATTTGTATATTTTTAAAGTTTGGCCCAAGTTAAGTGAAACACCCTGTATAATGAGGTCTACACCTCTATAGGCGCAGCATCAAAAATCTTTGTTTACTTACAGATTGTACCGTATGTGTCAACCTCACCTCCAGGGGGTCTGATCAGCTGCAGTGTATAAGCAATAAAAGACCGAAATCTTTGTTTCTCCCGTGGGAACATCCGTGATCTGGCCCGTAGCTTGTACTGGTATTGTTCCGCTGGTACGTGCGCATGCATTTACCTTGATCGTACGATTTTGACCAATGAGGTCATTTAGTATGCGTATATATATATATGTATATACAGGCGCATTCATGAGCATACAGCATAAAATAAATGCACCAGTAAACATAGATACCCTTCACAGTATAGCGCTAAAATAATGTAATCGTATCGAGAGTGGTCAAAGTGTAATCGCAAAAGTGGCAATGTGGAAACTGTTTGAAGGGCCGTTTCTTGTATAACTTATTTTTCCTCACGCGGAAGCGATGTTCGTTTTTTGGGGAAAAGTCAGAACTTCATTGGTTTTTTCTCTTTTCTTTACTAAGGTATACTAAGAGCCAGCTCTTCGCACGTGTCACTTCAGCTTGGCACAAAATACCTCAGACCAGGCAATGCATAATGTTCGCGTGTGCTTGAAGGCCCGACTTAGGCCTTTTAATGAGCGGGCCCGAGTCGGGCCCGGGCCCAGCCCGGGCCCGCCGGAAAACGCTTCGGACGGCCCGGACCCGCGCAGTGCTCTAAGGGGAGCGGTCAGACATTGCTCTCTCTCAACATCTCTCCGCCTTTGTCGTATTCATGCACTCGTCTCGGAGGTTGGGCTGTCTTATCACTATTCGGTTAAGAGAGGCTGTAACGTAATGCCTCAGCGCCTACAGGAGCACGGCGATATCACCAGCAACTGTAGCGTCGATGAGACTGCTCGCACAAGGGAACGAAAAGCGCGCTTCCATTCGGCCGTCGAAAAAGGGCGCGGCGCCACACCTTAGTGCTCTTGCCCGTATACTGTATCACACGAAGGAAGTGGACTGCACCCGATTTAAGTATCCGACGTCTTCGGGCTTTAGACCCATAAATACAGCTGCATATTTACGGGGCCTCCGCCGAAGTGAAGCAACCTTATTTTGTCGCCGGCGAATAGGCCAATTCCTGAGAGTTCGTGAACGCTTATTTCTTCCTTTTTGGAACGGCGGACAATGCTGTGAGGCAAGGTTCTGAGGAAACCTTGCAGAACCATTAGTGTGACTCTGCGGCGTTCTCGGAAATCCACCAGTGTCGTGCGTGATGCCACTGAGTGAGCACTTGTGACTGAATGGCCGAAATGCTGTGCGTGTGTGCGCGCATGGGTGCGTTAACTTTTATAATTTCCTCACCTTTGAAGTGCTGGCACCCCCATTCACTATGTTGATTTTTGCGTAAGTTATCTAGTTCCTACTGCGCCTTGGAGTTCGCTCAGGCCTGCCGCTGGGCGCCGTGCAATTCTATGAAGCAGCTAAAGCAATGCCAACGCCTTCCTGCTAATTGCCTTAGCGCAATTGCCGCTAGTACAATTTGAGGATAAGTGGCCGAAACTATAATATATAAATATCCTCATTATTTGGCAGTCAACGAGAACACCAAAACATGACGCCGGTGAATGCTAAATAGATTTTCCATTGTGCAGGACGCCGGTCTTACACATGGCTACAGCAATGACAAATAAAATAAAGCAGAAATAAAGATGTTACCGCTAACAAATTTCAGGGGGTCATGTTCCAGAAGCGTGCACTGAACAAATATTTCGTGTTTTCATTTCCTTTCGTTTCGCTTGTATGGGGTGAAGTTTTTGTCGTCTGCGTAGCGCTTGAAACAGTGGTTCCTCTTTCCTCCACAAAGAGCCTCTTTATTGGCTATTCGCTTGCATTGAAATCACGTCGTGCCGTTTCAGAAAAGCGCCAGACCCACGCGCAATGCCGAGCTATTGTTTTTGCTTCTCTCGTCACTCGGAAGTTTTCGATGACACAGCATCGTCTCGTTCCTTCTTTTGTTGCTGGCTTGCTGAGACCCACATGGGTGTCGACGGCGCGGGAAGCGAAAACACAGCATTGTACGTGCTGCTCTGAAAACGACACTGGATCGACAAAACTCCGGAAGAAAGTAAGGATGAAACGCGCGCAAGTGCAACACGAGACGCGCTCTTTTGTCTGCAGTGAACAGCCTCATACACTGGTGCTGGCGCTCGAATTTCAGCGTTTTGCATCTCTTTACGGAAGTGCGCGTTTGACTCCGGCGAGATAAAGAAAAGCAATTGGAAAGAGAGGAAAGAACTATGCTTCGGTTTCCCTCGCCAGCGTTCTCACCCCTTCACCCCCCCTCCCCTTTTCTTCATGCTTCAACGGCATGACTGCTTCGTATGGCTCACGTCTCGTGCGGATCTTAGTGCAGTGTGTTACTTTCTTTTTCCGGGATCCAACACCGCTCGGACTACGGCGGAGGAAAGGGCGGTTGTGACGACTAAAAAAAAAAAAAAAACGCGAGAGTGTGTGTCAGAATCTTCCAATGATCAGGCTCTTGGAAATCGTGCGCGCACGCACCTCACTGTTCGCTCGCTGCACTTTCCATTTTGTGCGCACCTCTTTGTCTTGTCTCAGTGACATAGTTTCCAGCAGCGGCCGTGCCAGCTTGTAATTCTGCTTGCTTTCTTTCAGGGCCCGCCTTCGCTTGTCCGCATTTTCTTTTCGCCACTTCCGCTTCGCGCCGTCAGAGTTTAGTTGAGCGCAGCTTCGCTTCAGGAGCAGCTGGCGGCGGCAAGGAGTAACGGGAGAACAGCGAATGATACAGACACTGCGCGCTCTTCTGGCGCCCCCCTCCCCCTCCCTCCCCCCTTGTATATTTTTCTTTGCTGCCATTTGCCCCGGGTTTCTCCTCCCTTGTTTCGTCCTCCGCATCACGACGGCCGTGTTCTCGTTTGATTATCCCCCCGCGCATCATGTCGCAGGAATTGCCTTCGAGGAAGAGTAAAGCGGACGGCGAGAAAGCAAAGACAGAGAGCCGAGGCAGAGGCAGTGGCGCCCGAAGCAGGGAAAGAAACCTACAGGCTAAGGAAGAGCAGGGAGAAATACCACGCCCCGGCGAAACTATCGCGACGGAGAAATGAAGCAGCTCTCGTTGGCTAACGCGGGAGGAAGCGGGCCGAGCACCGCGCGGCTCGATACCATCAGAGTCCCCCCCACACACACTTTTTCTTCTCCTCGTAATCCTCCTTCATCTTCCTCTTGCTCCCATCTTTCCCCTTTGCTTAAATTGGCGGCCGTGCGAGCCAATCTCAATTTTCGGTGTGTTCGCTCGAAGGCGACGCCGTGCAGCCAGCGAAGCGCCGGCGACGATCTAAAAGGATGAAAGCTATTCTCCGGCGCGCGGTTTTAAGACTTTGCAGCGGCGGCAAATGAGCAACTCCCTTCAGCCTCACGCACACACACAGAGAAATACAAGTACGACCTATGTGGCTCGCAGTGCCTCAGGATTGGGTCTTCTTTCTCTGCCCCTCTTGAACAGAGTAGTAACCCGCGAGTGCCTGTACTCGCGCGAATAGAGCGGTACGGTGTGTGCGCGCATTTAATGTACTACCCCATCCCTTCCCACTTTGGAAACAAAGTTTTAGGCGAACGGGGCCCTTCGCACGGCCGTCGTCGCATCTTCGCCGACGTGTGTCAAGCTCTCGGGTCTCTCGGCGCGGCTTCTGAGGACGTCACCAGCTCTGAAGGATCTGACGCTGATGACGGCAGCCTTTCTCCCTTTTGTTGGGTGCCTGACAGAGTTTATTTCCGTCTGATGGATTTATTGGGACGTATATCGGGAGCCGTTTACGCAATGCGCATGCTCCCGGGAGATCCGAGACTGCTGTTAGGGCGCCATTCTTTTTTACTTCTTTGCTTTTTTTTTAGTGAGCGAGGACGTTACGTCTGTGGGTCTACCTCCCGTGATCATATTATGAAATGCAGCTTGTAGGGCACTTCGTAGGAATTTTGAAGATGATTTCGGCTGAATGTTCGCATTGGTGGCGAGGACGGCACGTGTACCGTCACTCCGCGTCTTTTGCCTCTTCCTTTTTGAGGCTACGCCGACTTTATGAACAAATATTTTATCCTATGCCTTTTCGCAATGCTTCTAAGCGCAAAGACAGGTCGGAGTTAGAGACACGTACTGTTATTAGTCATGCAATACCCAACGTATCATTTTAGCCGTCGTGGTTGCTCAGCGGCTATGGTGTTTGGCTGCTGAGCACGAGGTCGCGAGATCGAATCCCGGCCACGCGTCCGCATTTCGATGGGTGCGAAATGCGAAAAGACCCGTGTGCTTAGATTTAGGTGCACGTTAAAGAACCCCAGGTGGGCAAAATTTCCGGAGTCCTCCACTACAGCGTGCCTCATAATCAGAAAGTGGTTTTGGCATGTAAAACCCCATAATTTAATTAACGTATCATTTGACTGCGCATAGTTTGATACTCTAAAATTAGGATTTAAGTGCAGAAATTCTAACGCATAGCACTTGGTAGTGTTTCTGGTGTCGTGAAGTGAATTTGAAGTCTGGGAGAGTTCGACAAACCAATCACTAATAATTATTTACAATACTAATAAATTCCTACTCAAGTATCAAATTTCATTTCCTTGCTTCTTTTGCACAAATCTACTCTCCGTGGCCAGGAATAAATGTGAACGACCTGTTGTAATCTTCCTTGATGTGGAGCTTTGTTTAGGCTTTGCAAGGTTACGAGTAAAACAAGCGTGTTTTTTATTCTTCTATTACTATTTTATGTGTGTGCGTGTGGTCCCGTTCTAAAGCAACTTGCAGGTTCGAAAGGCGCTGCGGGAGAGTGGTCCGGATTAATCGCGATTCCCTACGGCTCGTTAGCTCGTGCCCAAATTCGAGTGCGCCGAAGGCGCTTCGACGTTGCACTCTTGCCGAAAGCTGGCGCCGAAGCGGGAACTGCGTCTTTCAGCTCATCATAAGGGAGCCTCAAGACTGCACCGCCACGCCGCGTATAAAATGCTGGCCCTGCTGGCGGGCCCAGTGCTTATTTCTTCGCGGGCCCGCTGGTCTAATTAAAGATGGAGGCGAGGCCACCTCCTGCAGATGATGGGTTCCGTCTTTTTTTTTTTATTTACCTTTCCCCCTAAAGAAGGCTGGCGTGTGCTTCCCAGCCATACGTTCCCCCGAGATCTTCATTCCGCTTTCCGCGAGGCTGTACAGCGTGAGTTCCTGCATGCACATATGAACCTCGTGCCGTAAATTCGAGAACTGAAAGATCTAATTATCCCGATGCAATTATAAGCTAAATAATATTCATATAGTCTGTTTTCCGAACATTCCTTAATATTATACAGGGAGCAGCTAATGACTTTTTGCTCGGTGAGAGGCTCTCTAGTTCATTCCCTGCAAAGAAAAATATCTCTTGACATTTTTTTGTCTACTCGACAAGAGTTCTTGTTTTGTGTGCCTATTGAATAAATATAGAGGAAACGTAAAGGTGTAATGTTAGGCGCCACCCGATGCCTAGCCTGGCATGGCTTTTTTTACGAGCGGCTGTAAGAAAGTAAGCGCAGGAGCATGGGTCAAGTTGGTGCTTCATCGAAGAAGGTGCGCAGGGGGGAAACAACTGCCAACTATAACTGAAGAGCCATACACCCCACCCCGCAAGGGAAGGAGGGAGAGACGTCCTTCGGAGCTAAGCAACGTGGCTACTTCCGCTCAATATCAATAAGAGAATTCGAGCTTATTGCTGTCTTTAAATTGAATTACGCGGGATATATTACCTCCTTGTCGCTATTTTCTTCTCACTTTACTTGACGCGAAGTAGAAAGGGTGGTTTAGGCTTGTAGGAACGTCCATGTTTTTGAGAATCGTAATGAAGTCACCTATTGAGAAGATACCCGGGCTATATCCGCGGCGAGAAGACAATGCCGTTTAATTCTGGTGGCGAGGGGGGAAACATGCCGGCCTACACGAAGAGGCTGCAAAAGAATGTCAAAAAAGGTTTCAACGCCAAGCTGATACAGAATCCAGGGCTGCTATATTCTGGTGAGTCATATCACTCGACTCTATGTTTTTCTGATCAGCCACCGCTCGCGACCGGCCTATCCTACACAGCGATGGCGCATACGCGGAGCGCCGTTCACGCCGCTGATTAAACACGAAAAGGAGATGAAAAATGGTGAAAATACGAGACAACAATGCGATTGTTACATTATCCAGACCAAAAACAGTTTTATCGACGTGGGTTTTGCGATGTTATCGGTCTAATTCGAAAATATAGAACTCAGTGTGACACTGAGTATAAGTAACACCGAGTATTCTTTAACCTCCGAAGGCCAGGCCGTAGAGCACTAGACTCTGGAGCACCTTCTGTGTCATTGCCCATCCTTTGACGCTCAACGACATACTGTAGAAGCTGAACTCAACCTATTAGACAATACAGTGCTCTCGGAGGAAAAGATCCTCCGACCAGGGCCTATGCATTCTCGCATGTGAAAGACCCACTGCAAACCCATCAACACTGACCTGGCGCTCTTTGGTTATAATTGGCCCTTGCGCCATAAAACAACAAATTCATCATTGCATGCGAAAGGTCACGAAAGCCCTCCTGCACTTCTTGAAGGCTACTGGACTGTACGAGGGCTTGTGACAGTGGACATTACTCTGCGACTGACTCACTGAATGACGGGCTCTTTTTATTATCTTTTCTTTCCCTTTCCCCTCCCCATGTGTAGGGTAGCCAACCGCGCACGTCCTTGGTTAACCTCCCTACATTTCCTTTTTCGTTTCTCTCTCTCTCTCTCTCTTTCTCAGCTCGTAGAAGATGCGAGGAAATCTCCTCGACCTTTGCCATCGCCACACCACTGTGGCTGAAATCTTTGAATAACGATTACAGCGCCGCAAGATAACGTCGGCCAGAAATAGCTGTTCATAACTGGTCGATGCGTTCTTCTGAGGATTTCTTCCATGATTTCTAAGCAATGGATGCTCCTTTCTTGCGCACGTTAGTTTCGAGTATCGTATATAGTCCGAAAGTCTCGGTGCAGCAGTCTTGGCGCATGCATACATCCATTGGCAGCTGCCTTGAGAAAATCTTTAGGAGTATGCAGAAACAAAATCCCGTTCCGGATGTTTAATGGGAACCGCTGCATTCGTGGCACTAAGGTGCGCAACTAAAATGAGAAAATAACCGTGCGTGCGGCTTTCCAAGCCTCTGATTGCTTGATAACGCATGTGCCCGATACTTCTAACCAAGCTCCATATCCGCTTCTCATCTACATCACCTATCTGCGCGTAAACAAAGATAAAACCAGGTGCTGGAGGATTCCGAAGCTTGACAATCGTGATTTATTTGTAAATGTTATGCACAGAGCGTAAAATTTTAGAAGTGTGCGATGTTATGCGTGAAGACCGGTCGATCGAGTTGCGGCGCTTATATGCGGAGAGACTAGTCGATTTGGGACGATTCCTTTTCCCGCCAATATCACCTACGTTCGGAGGTGTCATGCGTGACGTGCTCCGAAGTCACGTATGCGTGGAGACTGGGTGACGTATGTTAATGATGATGATGCTAAGAGTCGCATGCTGAAGCCTGCGACTTTGTCGTGTCTACTTTTGTTTAACGTGGAAAAGGCTCCCTGGCCAGAATGTGCTGCAGGCACGAAATAATAAAGTTATAGCAAATGAAATCGTGATCCCTGATTGTTCACGTTGCACTTGCAAACTTAGTTATTACGTTTGCCCTAAATGCAAAGATTGCTCAGCCGCGAAACGTTTTTTAAGTGATGGCGCAGCAGTCGTTTGAATAAAGCAGTAAGAAAGGCACAAGCTACGGGGGCTTCGCCCTGGACTTCGTTCGGTACTTTTATCCACCGGTAGGTCGCAGGAGATCGCAGGCCTTGTATGCTCCGGTTGTTTTAAATGTATATTTAGAGCTGTTCTGAGTTGGCGACAATTGGGTATTTGGTGACAAAGAATGGGCACTTCAGTAAAAAAACGGCTTGGAATGTATCATGACCATAGGTAGGTAATATAAACAGAGCTTACTCACGCACTCACAAAAAATATTTTTTGGCTTAGGGATCTCTCGCAATCATACTCACCTAAATTCTGCTCATCCAGGCTAGCTCACTCAGACTCAGACTCATGGGTCAATCCGGCGTAAATGAGTCGACTCATGAGTGAGTTTAGTGACCAGGACTGTATAATCTTTGCTAACGCCACAGAGTAAATCAGTCAAATCGTGGGGTTTAGAGTCCCAAAGCAACACACAGCTTATGCCAACTTTATCTAGTGTTTCTAGTTTCTTCCAATCCTGCTCCAAATTGTAGTTTTCCAGCAGTTTTCCAGCATTTGTCGCCTGTAAAATCTAGTGGCGCCCTGGTTGTCAATTGCGGCCTCCCCCCCATATTAAAAAAATAAATAAAAATAAAAAATAAATAAGGAAACGTGCACCCAAGGATTGTTCGTAAGAGCAAATTTCAGACATAGTTTTAACATAGGCGGCCGGCCAATAGCGAAGATCACTCACGAGCGCATATATTTGTAAATTCGCTCCTTGATCCGCGGGTGGCATGCTGTCTGTTATCCCCCAGTTTTAGTTTTTTACTTCATCACGAATGCAAACAAAAATGTCAAGATAAAGGATCCTATGATTGATTATCCTTCGTCTTGGATGTGTCGTTCTTGGCTCTAGTCCAGGAATTTGAATTGATGGATGGAGAGATTTTATGAGATCGGCGCGTGGTGTCTGGTCCCATGATGGTCGTCATTTTTACCTTTCTGCCGCGTTCATATATATATATATATATATATATATATATATATATATATATATATATAATGGCGAAAAATTATTGCTACGGCACTGCAATCTGCAGTTCCGAAATACTCATTTTCTGTGCCCCTGGTGTAGATACTTAAGTAGAATTGCTCATAGTTGCGGTGGGAATGCTTCTGACTTTATGCCTAGCGTGTCCTCCTCTGAACAGGGTAATTAACCTCAGCCAGCGGCTCCTTCGTTGCCACACATCACTGTAGCAACTTTTGTTGCGAACGTAAACCCGTTACCTTGGCTAACCAGCACACCCGCGCAAAGACGCCGCGTTTACAGCCGGTGTCCGGAACTAAGTGCACTAAACGAAAGGGGTAAGATCTCTGGCGGTGGCACGTTCTGCAGGAGCAGGTGCAGCAGACAGCAACGATTTGTTGCGGCGTGGAAATGCTGCGGAAACTGCCGGCTCATGTGCGGCCTGTCTCAGTTTCTTGCTCTGGCGCGGCGTTACACTGCCATGTGGAGCGAGACGCGCGTTCAGTCCGTACTGTCGCGTCGTGTAATGGGGAAGCCTGCAAGAAACACCGGCAGTGATGCTGAGACGTGCATATAGGCGGGCCTTACATCTGTTTAAAGTGTACAGTTGTAAGGCGTTCCGCTGGACACACCCGGCCACTGAGATGAGGGAGAGCCCGAAAGGCGCAGTGAGAAAATAAAGAAGCGCGAACAAAGAACGGCAGTTGGAGGAAAATGAAAGCGGACGTTCTCTCGTCGCAGCTGTTCTACGACTTATCTCCCTTTTCCGTTTGGCAATTTGACAATGGAATGAGATCAAAGGAAGTGTGTAGATTGTCAGACAACGGCTCACGCGGGCGGAGTGTAGTGTATTCGCGGGTCGGGCATGGGTGTCGTCACTATTGACCTTTATTGAATTCGCGACTCTCTAAAGCGGCGAAGCGACACTGACAGGCTCCGCCGGCGCTGTCGCAGAATTCTCCTTCGCAGCCGGCACAGGTTTCCCCATTTAGGCCGAGACAAAAGGACTGCCTCGTCTGCACGCGGGATCCGCCGCCGAGTCTGTCGACAAACGGAAGCTAATGCGGGGCGAAAGGAAGTGCCACGGGAGAGACTAAACGAAATTGAGGCCAAGGTCTGCGGCGTCGGCTGATCAGCCAGAGAAGAGACCGCTCGCGCGTGCGCGCCCTACCTAATAGGCCGTAAGAAGCTTTTCCCTATCAACAGCACGCGCCCCAGCTGCAGTCAGGCACGATGGCTGAGGAGGCTGTTGGGACTCTTCTCTCGGAGAGCGCAGAACAGCCAGACTTGCTGCGTAGTTGCTTGTTTTACGCAGCCGCCCCCACGTGACACTATACGTAAGGGTGCCTTATCCTTCGGCCAAGCGCTGAGACGTGCACTGTTTTATGTTATATTTCCTGTGCGCTGGCAAGCTTGGCGCAGGAAGTGCTGAAGACGCCGTCAGGCCTGCCAAGCTCCCTGTGCCGTAATAGAGCAAGATAGTTGATTTTCTACCTAAGAAAAACCGCGAGAGGCTAAATGTGCAATTAGGGTTCGGAAGATAGTAGACGTTGGCATCGCAAGAAAGCGCGCTTGCTCGACGCAAAATGAGAATGTTTACGATCGCTTCGGACGAGCTCATATGCAGGCATAGCATCGTACAGCAGCGCAATCGGTGATCACCAGAAGTCTTGAACGCTAACATTACCCCAATTCTGGACAAAAAAACAAGTCCGCATCACAGTGAAGGTGCGCATATTTATTATAGAGAGCCCCCCGTAGAATGCTGTTTGTGTGTGAGATTCACAGTCACTTTCGTTCTCTCTTCCTTTTGCCGCCGAAAAATACTTTGCGCCATCTACGTATTATATATATATATATATATATATATATATATATATATATATATATATATATATATATATATATATATATATATATATATATATATATATATATATATATATATATATATATATATATATATATATATATATATATATATATATACAGACGTCGTTGGCTGGCGCGGAGAGAGAAAGCCAAAGTGAGCTGCGTTACCTATATGGTACTTTACTAGTCGCTCCAGGTTTTCGGTAGCTATGTGCGCTGGTCGGAATAATGAAGCCGAAACCTTCGTGTCACTGTCAGAGATGTGAGCTGCATCTGAGAGGAACAGAGGTGAAGACGCCGACCCGAATGACGTGTCTCTAACCTGCTATACTCCACGCTGGAGGAAAGTCCCGTGTTATGCTAATGTTCCTGTAGTGACATCAATCCGTTAAAGCCCGTTATGCATATACAAGCCCGAATGCATATACAGGTATATGCATTCGCGTTCCTCTTTACAGCATAGGAATGAAAAGCCAGTAAACTTCGCTTCGCTTTGAAGAACATCATTCGTATTGCGTTAGGAACTAACTTTATTAGCCTGTCTATTCAATTCTTCTTTAATAACCTTGGCTAAGCTCACACGCAACCCACATGTTTGTCACAGCTGTCCATCGACATCACTGATGTTGCTCAAGAAATTTCCCTAGAATGACTTCCTCACTTGATTCTTCCAGCGTTGCTTACTTAAATATGAAGAACCGCCTAGCTTTTGCGTCAATTCCAACTAATGACCCGTTGTTACCTGCTCACGTACTTTGTATCGTGTGTTGTACTTGCGCTGGACTGCTGCATAAACCCACCTAAGTGACACTAAATAATTCGAGCAGCCTCACGCGGATACAGCAGCACTCCAAGGAAGAAGTCGCACTGTCCTACTAGTGATGTCATAGACCAAGAGCACCTAAATGGTCTATTGCGCGGGTATTATCAACAATGCTGCTACAAATAAAAGAAGAAAAAAAGAAAAACGAGAAATGAAAAGAAATAAGATTTATGGGCGTAGTCTGAAGCAATAGTTTAGTTGAAGGATCGCATACGTAACAAGCCTTCAATAGGACAATACTATAATGCGTTCGGCTGTCACGCAGTATGGTTGCATCAAGATGGTGCGCGAAGCCCAAATGCGTCCAAGCTGTGAAAGCGTCGAGAGGGGGAATAAAGCAGGCAGTTATGGCGAAATAGAAGTCTTGAAACTGCGAATTTTGACTTTCTTACCAATTTTAGGCGGTTGTGCTGGCGCGCAGGCCTTTCATTTCTCCCCATTTGTGGCTTGAGAGGGGGCGAAATTCGAGGGAGACGCAATCGTCGTTTATGGAGGCGGCAGAGGAAGTGCCATCATTGGGTACGGGCTTAACCTTCAGTGGTAATGGCGGTGCTGTATAGAGAAATGACTCCGGCTTCCATCAGAGCGTTCCGGAAGGCTGGCTCGAAAGAAGGAAATGGCTAGTTCTGGGCCAGAGTTTGAGCACGAGCTGCTCGGCTTCCGTCAGCGCGCCGTTGCCATAGGAGCCGGTGACCGCCGGGACCGCCGCGCTGCTTTCGCTGTCGCTCGAAGCCCTCCTGCGGCACGCTGCCCGCTTCACGTTCGTGTACCGTTAGGGGAGTGCACTGAGTGGGGACCACTTGGCGGAAAGTGCCACTGGCGGCGACGATACTTCACGTTGTTGTCAATGCACACTCACGACCACTGCAGATCGCATACACTGGACACACACGCACGCACGCACGCACGCACACACACACACACACACACACACACACACACACACACACACACACACACACACACACACACACACACACACACACACACACACACACACACACACACACACACACACACACACGCACACGCACGCACACGCACACGCACAGAGAGAGAGAGAGAACATTTAATAGTATCTCGACAGGTTATCTCAGTGTCCCTGTATACGCTCCCAAAGCGTGCAGTGTTGCATGAAAGTTCGGGATTTTGTTTGAAAGCTAAATACGGTCGAACAGTTCAAAACTTCGCATCCTCTGCGCATTATGTTGCAATAGTAAATATGGATAGGGAATGTATTATCTAGCACGCATTCAAAGTTTCCTCGCCATGGCCGGAAGGTATACGGAATATTGGTCTTAAATAGCTTTTAAGGAACACTTCGCGCACGCAGTGTGGACACTTTCATCGTGTTTGCTCCGTCACATCGGTGTTGACACAAACGAGTTAATTGTGCTAGAAAATACCCGTGCGCCTTTTGGCTCCTGCAACAAGCTGATTAAGCATCCTCGGGCCAAGAGAACAATTGTGCCCTGTGGTTACGCACAACCAGTGGCGTGCCTGCCACGTCCTCTCCACTCGCCCTATCCGTTCTTGGAGAGGGGAAGGAGAGAAACTTCAAGGGTGCAAGCCCTTGAGGTTTGTCGTTGCATACTTTGACGTCCACTACTTTTCAAAATGCGCCGCTTGCTAAGCAATGCTTTCCCAATATACCACGTTAAAAGAGCGTTGAAAGCAGCCACCGTATGTGGCTGATAAAGGATAGCTTAATGTTATCGTGGCTAGTCGCTCGCCACTGAAATCGAAGCTTTCTTTGCCTACTTGCCTGAGCTTGGCGTCGCTGCCTGGGTGCTGGATGTAGTTGGGTTGGTTGCTATCTCAGCGGGTATATTTGAGGATATATATACAAAAGCAATATGTGCGCCGATAGATCGTACCAGGAGACGGGCTGATGTAAACCTTGTGGGCCGACCAAGTATGCGCACCTCTGGTCCGCGTAACAAGAAAGTAACTTCCTACTAAGACCGGGACATAGAATGTGGGCTGACAGGCATACTTAATGCAAAGCAATCTATTAATGGAATCGGGCATTATATTTAATGGATTCTCTTATCCGTTATATCTTCTTTGATTTAGCCACTCAGTATGTGCCACTGGGCGTATGCCCATTCTTGGCCAATGCTCCAGAATGGGCACCCGTCCCGCTATTATTCCTGCATAAAACCTCAACACATAATGCGTGCTCACAGATATCTGTTAAAGCGCACATATCTGTTAAAAGGACAGACAACCGCTCAGAACATGAATCGAGATAACCCCGCTGACGGAATGATTCCCTATCCTAGTGGCTAAAGCGAGATGTTTTGCTCATTAAACGTCGATTTATATTTTCAATTCATCACTAAAACTCGCGAAAAATGACTTTTGGCACCCCACGCGGCAAAAACATGAAGCTGCACAAGAGGCCCCCCACCACGTGACCTTCTACTATAGTGTACGCTGTTTCTGGTCTTTTTATTAGTATCGGAATGCAGTATACTTTTTATTATAAGTTTTTACTGACTTGCAATGTGCAGATAAGACTTCGTTTGTAGTGAGCAGCAAAGCGACGCTGCCTTCGACTTCGTTTTCGATTAGTTAGCTTGGCTCGTCTATCGACAGACAAAACGACGGCGGGGGCCAGCCAGCCAGCCATGACGCAGGCATGTACTTGGAGAAAAACGCGGTACACATATAAAAATACCTTTACAACAACGCGAACTTATTTAACCAGCTTTTTATTTTCCAAAGTGGTTGAAAAGCTGAAAATGGTCGGCGGGTAACCGCAGTTACGCTCACTCCTGTGAAAGCAGAACGACGGGCGGCTTTCACAATTGGCGAGGCGGGCTATCGACATCGCTCTCACTTCTCAGCGTTGCTGGAAGTGAGAAGGCTGCCCTGAACGAAAAATTCTGCTTACTAAATATCCACGTGCTTTTGGGAGTAACCGCTGCAAATGTAAACACTACCGAGGGTTAGCTTTGCGTTGCGCCATAAAAAACTAGGTCCTTAAAAATCTGTTGTCAGTCCATTTAATAGAATGGTGATTTGTATTTGGAGGATCCTCATATTTACTTTATTTAATTTGATTTAGCCGTCCAGTATGTGCCACTGCGTGTGGTGTGTGCCCGTTCTAGGCCAATCCTCCAGAATGGGCATGTCCTACTGTGACACAATGGGTACAAAATACAAGAAGTTTGCTTGATATGCGTGTGGTACTTCTCCGCGCATGCACCTGCCATCACCATTCTTCCTCCGACAAGCATCACCGTCCTTGTTACATCTCAGGGTATACATCTCGCACAGTGCATTCGCCTGATTTGGAGTATATTTCGGCATCGCTTGTAAACATAAAAAAGAAATGCTTGACAATAAGGTCACCTTTGCGGTGGATAAAAATAAATGTTTCCTAATAACACGCGTTCCAAATCATGAAAGTAAACAAAATTGTGCGCATCGCGGTTAGTTGCAAGGCAAAAATTTCATTTATCGTTTCACGTAGGTTCGAACATGTTCGTTGGATCTTGAAATTCTGTCTTTTTCTGTTTATAAGAGGCACCATTTGGTTTATACCTATACTCGACGGAATCAGATACGGCATAGTACACGGCGAGAGTCCTTGCTGCGGAGAGAGGAAAACAAGGCATGCTGTCGATGACATGCAAATGCTAGATATGAATCACAAATATTAACTTTCGGAATTTCATGTTGACTCCATAGTCGATTGCCGAACACGTGACGAGGGACGCTGTAGACAAATACCCGTCATCGAAAATTATGCGACGGTCGACTTTCAGCGGAACGCGGAACTATACTGCTGTCAATCACGTTAAGGAACCCCGACCCCATGAAAGACCACGAAACTGTGGTACGCTCATTGAATTGAATTATGGGATTTTACGTGCCAAAACCACTTTCTGATTATGAGGCACGCCGTAGTGGAGGACTCCGGGAATTTCGACCACCTGGGGTTCTTTAACGTGCACGCTCATTAACTATGCCCACTTGCCTGTTTATTTGTCTTCGCCAATGCACAGTTATAAGCCTAATATCCTTCAGGCTAATGTTTTCCATCTTTAACGTAGTTTGCCCTTATATGCGGGGCTCACCGTTGCGAGCTTAGTGGTCGGCAGGGAATCCTGGGGATGTTCTAGAGCTCAGTGCTCTATGATTTGATAACGACAGTCCAAGTTGTGGCTCTTGAAATCTTGTGCGTCCAGGAAAGATTTCGTACAGTGCGTACAATACGCACAGTCTCATGAACATTGCGTACAGTTCTCGTAAATTCCAGCGCGATCAATGTCGAAACTTCTCCAATGCTTTACTTTGTTTCCAGTTTCACATGCAATTGTAACAGTTGCTTAATTCAGACTCCAAAACGTAGATTGGGAATATTCCATGCTTAGAAACCGGCAACCGAGCGATGATACGTCGCACTTGTATGTAATTACGTAAATGACGTTCGTTGCTGTTCGTGTTTCAGTTTTTGAGCCCTGTCCCGAAGTCGTTTTTCTTTCTCCTGTTGATAACATGGAAGTTGTAACCACATTTCATGGCCTCAAAAAGAGCAAGTCTTATGTTGAAAATGAGTTTGAGATTTTGCCTGTAAAACGTGTTGTCGGCTTGATAGCACATTTGTCGACTTATGTTTTCAACTTTTGTTTTACGACAGCCACTTTTCTCCCACGAATGCAAGTCGCAAAAGTCATTTATATATACGATCCTTATGCAAGGTGACAGGTATAGCGTTGCTAATTATAGGCCAATATCTTTACTTCCTGCGTTCTCTAAGGGCCTGGAGAAGATAATTTTCTCGTTTTGTAGAGCGAGCGACAGCATACTATTACACCATTTCAACATGGTTTCAGAAAAAAAAAATAGATCTACGGTAACTGCATTTTTCTCTACAAAAAGAATTCATTCTAAAACATTTTGCCGGAAAGGAGCATAGCCCTCTTAACTACTCTACTGTCTTTTAGGATTGTACGTGCCAAGACCACGATCTGATTATGAGGCACGCCGTAGTGGGGGGACTCCGGAATAATTTGGACCCCCTGGGGTTCTTTAACGGGCACCTAAACCTAAGCGCACTGGTGTTCTCGCCTCCATCGAAATGCGGCCGCCGTGGTCGGGATTCGATCTCGCGACCTCGTGCTTAGCAGCCCAACACCATAGCCACTAAGCAACCGCGGCGGATTAGTATTTGCCCTCGTCGTTAATATTAGGAAGGCTTTGCACAGCACAAGTCATGACGTACATCTTGCCAAGGTTCAAAAATGTCGAATCAGAGGGCAGACTCTTCAACTCGTAGCTTCTGATGCGTCACATCGCTGTCAGTATGCGTTACCGTCAATGAACATTTCTCACAAATGCTGCAGATTACGTTGTGTGTTAGGTTACATTATATGATTGCATTATATGTTAATGGTCTCGTAAAGATTTGCTCTGATGCCTTTTGTGTTAAACATGGTGATCATTCTCAAGTTTTACGGAATTTCTAAAAATCGCCTGTGGCATATAACATAAATCTTGTGCTTGAGTGGGGTTATTCGAAGAGGCGGACATTACAAGCACGAGAAATCGAAACAGATAGACAACTAATTAGTGAAAGTCCACTAACAAACTTCCTAATTACTTTACGGCACATATTGCAATTTACGAAATTTATCCGATGAGTGTGCAAGGCGTATCCACTCCAAAGGAATTTACAGTATTGCACCAGTTTGGAGATATTTCCCAAAGTATAGGACGAAATAATGGGCGTTCCAGTTATTTTGGTGTTTCAATGCAAAAAAAAAGAGCGTTTTGTAAAAAAAAGTTCCGAATCACACGATTCTAACGTGCACCTTTCAAGAATAAAAAGTGTGTTCAAATTTGCTTGCGTGTTACAATTGTAACTAATCCTACTCAATATCAAAAACGAAAAATATTATTACTAAAAAAAAAGCTCAATGCAAGGTAGCTATCTGAAGAGAACGCGTAACAGCGCTGAGACATGACTGAGACGGTCACGGCCCGTTGTTGAGCGGTGCTACTCGTTTTCTTCAGACAGATACCGACCCACCCAGAGAGGGAGAGAGAGAGTCAAAGGAAAGGCAGGGAGGTTAACCAGAGATGATCTCCGGTTGACTACCCTGTACCGGGGGAGGGGCAAAGGGATGCCGTAGGTGAGAGAGAGATAAAGAATAAAAAAACATACACACACAAACGCATACACACGATACAGAACTGTTTCTGTGGGCACTGTCACGCAGTCTGCGAAGGCGTTCCTAGTGTTACGCAGTGTCACCGTCCAATCCTACGTCACACAGTGTGCAGTCACAATTTGTCACAAAGTCCCGTGTCTTTTAAGTACCACAGCAGCGCCTTCATAGCCGATCGCGCTGACGTTCGTGTAGGCCAGTTTCCAAGGATGTTGTTTTCCGTTAGTGGGCGCTTGTCCAGTTGGTCTAGGGTGACTGAGAGGGCTGTTCTTTGCGGGTTGAAACGCGGGCACACACAAAGAAGGTGCGCGGTTGTTTCATTGCACCTGCAGAAGTCACAAAGTGGGCTGTTGGCCATTCCCATAAAAAAGGAGTACGCATTTGAAAATGCTACTCCAAGCCATAGAAGGACTAGAAGGGTGCAGTTACGTCGTAGAAGGTCGAGCGGAATACGGAGCTCTAAATTAGGGTCCAGGGTATGAAGGCGTGCACTTGTGAATTCGTATGAATACCGCTCAGCTAATGTTAATTCACGCGCAAGTGCGGAAAGCTTTTTTCGCGGCGTCGGCTCTCGAACGAGGAATGGCAACGCAGTTGACGCCGTCATGGGCAGATCGGGCAGCTGCGTGCGGTCGATCATTGCGATGTATGCCACAGTGACTATAGGCAACCACTGATATATTATATCGTGTCCGTCGTCAGCTTTGTGATGTTACGGTTGGCGTGTAGCACGCAGTGCAGAAGTGATGCTCGCCCACCATGCTTCATCGCAACGAAGGGTGAATTCCCAATTTGTTGTGGTTGTGTCGAGGGGTTGCCGGCCTGGCTGGCGTCCCGCAGCGCATACAGGCCCCTCTGTGTGTGTGTGCGACTTTAGACTGACCCTTTCCTCGAATTGTCAAGCTCTACAGGAGAACTTCCGCAAACCAACGTCGCCTAGAAGAACGGATCAAGCCACGACGAGGACTTACAACGTCAGCTGGGACAATGGATCAGCCGTCTATCCACCACCAGACGCCCTTTCCGCGAATCAGCAACGCACGAAAGAGAAGTGATCAGCTGTCTACGATTCCCAGGACCGCGGACTGCCGCCAGCAGAGGCACGCTCGTGAAGACGTCAACTGGGACAATGGATCAGCCGCCTATCCACAACCACACGCCCTTTCCGCGAACCAACGACGAGCGAAAGAAAAGGGATTCGCCGCCTATCCCCGATCAAGACTCGGTGGGTTGCCCCTGCGGAGGCAGGCTCGTGAAGGGACGCCGGGTGAGTGGGTGCCGTTGCCAAGCACCGAGGGACTCAGTGCATATCACGTGACGTTAACGTGAGCAAGATCCCGCCTAGAGTTTTAGTGGCGGGATCTAAGGGCCCCCGCACTGTACCTTTTCACTTCATTCTCTTCTTAATCGTTCACCAACCCTTGAATCAACCATGCAAGTTTCGAACTAGAAATCGTCTCGACCTTGCCTGGTCGCCATGGTCTACCGGATGCCTGCAGCCCGCCGACAACGCCTCGCTACCGAATAGTAACGTCGGTCGAGCTTCAATAAACAGGCGTCGCAAAACTCGGCAGCGGTGGGGTAGGCTACCCTGGAGAACGCAACAGTGATGGTGGACTTATCTGATCTTTGCGGCGACCTGCTCATGGGATCCATAGCGCTGTGCTGAGAGTACACTCTGTAGGGCTGCCTTAGAATCACAGAACATTGACCATGCATGGGTTGGTTCCTCCTGAATGAAATGAAGAGCCGAACGCAGGCCTACCAGTTCAGCAGCTGTCATTGATGATACATGTGACGTTTTTAGCTGCATTTTGACGGATCTTGCTGGTATCACCACAGAGGCAGCAGAACTTGTAGGTGTGGCCGAACCATCGATGTAAACATGTACGCGGCCACTTTGCACCTCATGTAAAAGTCCTAATGTGGCCTGCTTCAGGGCAAACGACGGCATGTTGGCTTTCTTCGGGATTCATGGGATGGTAAGGGGTATTTCAGGCTTGTGCAGGCACCATAAAGGTGAAGATGGTCTTGCTGCAGGCATGTAGTTCGATGGCAACGAGGTACTATTGGCAACATTTATACGACTGAGGAGGAGGAGTAGATTTTAATGGAGAGAAAGGAGGAGAGGTCGGCCTGGAGAGCGTGTCTCTAGCCTGCTACTCCTCACAGGAGAAAGGGGAAGTGGGAAATACAGGGAAAGGTAAGTGGCGGGTGATTATGTTATGGTACAATGAGATACGATTGAAAGTTGTGTGTGACCTTTCCGGAGGTAAAGCAGCAAGATGGTAAGAAGGTAGTCGGGCAACGGGCTGAATATGCACCCTGAGAGCGTCGGTGGCTAAGTACGTTGATATTGGCTCGAGCTATGACAATCGTTGCCGCTGTAGACGCACACTTCGGAAGACCGAGACACGTCCTTAGGGCTTTAGCTTGTAGTCCCTGAAGTACACGCAGACTAGCACCCAAGTTAGCACGTTATTGCAAGGTAGATAGCGACACTGCCATAGAACGGATGTTGTTTCTTTAAGCCTTTGTTTGCGGTCGCTATTTTCCAATTTGCTGTATACGTGCGGCATTTCTAATGCATTAGATGGAACTCAAGATGACATCTCTGGTGGGTAGACAGCGAGAAGAAGGTGTCGTCGGACTCCGATAGCAACAAGGCGCCATGATTCAGCTGTGTGAGGGTATGTGCGCCTTTTTATGTTCCGTAAAGTTGTTCCAGCAAGGTACGCGTAGACTCAGGTTTCGTTACTTGATGTGTGCAGTAGAATGGACACTAAGTTATTATTTTTATTATTTTCTTTTTTTATGTTTGGGTGGTAACATAACTGCGCGTTACAATCGGGGCGGCGGTACAATCGTGCAAATACGTGAAGTGGAATCAACAATGCATTTTTACATCGAACTTTAATGCGCATATTGGCAAACTGGTCTCATTCATGAAATTCATTCTAAGTGGATACACCTTGCAATCTTGCCGGCTACAATTCATAAATTGCCATTTGTGCTGTAAAGTAATTAATTAGCAAGATCATTCGGGAATTTTTTGAATAATCCAGCTCAAGGACTAGAAATAAGTTATCTGCAACAGCCGATATGTTAAAAATTCTGCAAAACTAAAACAATGATCAGCCCGTATATGTCGACGACAAGCCTTCTTTTTCCGGCAAGGATCTTGACGAATTTATTAGAAAAGCTAATGAAATACTTGTGATGCTTGAGCGTTGGTCGCATCTTAATGCTTTACGAATTAAGGTCGCTAAAACAAAATCCATGATGTTCCGTTCGAAGGGTAAAAGTTTACTGTGTTCTAAATCTATGTGTTTTTATTCCAATAACATAGAAAGTGTCCCAGCTTTCAAAACACTCGGTGTTTGGTTTACGGAGAGGTTGTAGTGGCATGCAAATGCCACCCATGTTTGCTTAGCCGCCTCTCGTTTTATTGGTCTCTTATGCTGTAATAATCATATCCTGCCTATTAATATGTATTGCTGTTTTCTAAATATCTGTTCATGTCACACTTGAATTACTGCCAAAACGTGTGGGGCACCGCCACACATATAACCCAGAAAAAAGCTTGTCCTAGAAAAAAAAAGAAAAAATAATTGTTGCCCCTAATCTACAGCGTAACCTGAGGTCATGCCACTTTGCAGCTTTTTCTAATTGCAAATATTCCAATTGTTTTTAATTTCTATAAAATATGGATAGCTTTCCGATACAAATATAAAGCAAAAAATAATATTTCAGCCTTGAATGATACAACAGAATTAACCGATTAAGCTTCCACATATGCTCTGCAGCATACACCAAAGTTTGAGAGAACACCTCGCACAAATTATGGTCCCCAAGTGTTAAGAATTGCACTGCCGTCTGTTTTAAAGGATATAGCGCAGAATGGTATTGACGTTACTTTATGTAGCATGTCTGAACTTCATGCAAGTTAAGCACAAGGTGGCGAGATCAAATCCTGGCCACTGCGGTTGCATTTCGACTGTGCCGAAAGGCGAAAACACCCGTGTACTTAGAACTATCTTGCTTGCGTTTCTGTGTGTTCACTTAATTATGTATTAAAGTTGCACGAACGCGTGATGCTTTCCCTGTCTTTTTTCTGTTTTAAGATGTTTTATATGAAAGACAGATGCGTGCCGCTACTGATAATGTACTGTGCTGGAGAAACGTGTAGTTTTCTGAATTGTAAAATCTGCTGTGATGTAAAATGTACTTTGCTGCTGAACTGTGCAGGGGCTAGAAAGCCTTGTCAAGATCTGCAGAGCTTTTACTTACTGACCCTCCGCTTTTTGGAGTGGAAATAAACCCACCGATTAATTAATTAATTAATTAATTAATTAATTAATTAATTGGAACCCTGGAAGATGATGAAGCGATGGATGCGCAGCGCGCTGCCACTGAAGTAAGAGGTATGGAATAGGCAACGGCCCGGAGCACTACACATCGTGCTTGAAGAATGAAAGCTGCAGGCGGTGTTCCCGTTATTGGTCTAATCCCCATAGACGATTCGTTGGTTGCACCAGGTCATCAGTAACACATTAGAGCAGAGATAAAATGCTCATAACGGGCAAGCCCGGGGTTGCACAAAGAAGACTGTCACTTTTATAGGGTGTAGTGCCCTATAAGTATACTCTTCGCAGGACGTTCTGTGCACGTTTTAAAGCCAATGATTCTCTGAGAAAAACATGCCGTTCAGCTTTGAGGGGACGGTAAACGAGTTAACTTTAAGGGAGAGCCGCTGATTGAGAACTTTGCCTGGTGTGAGAACGCGACCGGATAGAAAAAAGCAGCACCGTTGCCGCGGTTTTCACATGCATTTCAGCTTTCGCATTTGTTAAAGCACCCACCACCCCGGCGCGCTGTGTCCCGATTATTCCCCCGCCCAATGAGGTCGTCGCAACACCAGAGCAGAGCGCAGGGGAAGAAATAAATGGCCGACAGAGGGGCGTGCAGGGGTCAGCCCGCGGTAATTGGCGGCCCCTATGCTGCGGCCGAGACGGCCCGGGGTGATAATTCTGATTAGTCCGGCAGTGCCGGCGGCGCAGGACAAAAAAAAAAGAGAAAACGGCGCGATGATTAATGCAAATGAGCGAATGGCGTGCCATCGGCCACGGGGACGTCGCGAATCACGAGCAAAGGCCCGCGCGGTATATCAACCTCTTATCGCTGAAACCGCTACATCGGAATCCTTTTAGCGACCACTGTGCAAAAGTGCCCCACGAAAGGCGGCCCTGCACGCGCGCGAGACCGTGTCAGGCATGTTTTGCTGCGCGATCGCTCGCTGGCTGCGGTGACCGCCACTTTTTGCACCGTGACGGATGGAGCGCGGCTGACCACTGTGCCGCGGCGATGACCACGGCGCCCGCGGAGCTACGCTCTTTGGTCCGCGGCGCGAGATGGCCGTCGCGGCAGGATGGATGGACGCGGGCATCCTGCAGGCGCGGACACCCCTCGTCTCGCATTAGGCCCGGTCCTCTAGGGTCTCTGACGACGGTGCTTGCACGGTCGCACCGTGCCCGCGAATTCGCGTCGCTATGCTGTTCCGGACAGTCTGAATGCACCGAAGGGAAAGCATCGCGGTGATGGTCGACGGGCTTGGCTTGGAAAACCGTAGGCTTGTATATTTCAACTCGTACACGCCGGTGCTCGCATGAACTGCACTTTATTTACGAAGCACCCAGCCCTGAATTACCTTTCTTCGTTTATTCAGGTCGTGGAGAACAAAACAAAGTCCGTAGCACGGTGACACTGTGGAATTATTGCTCGACTATAGGAGCTTCGCAGAACTACCAACCTTGGGAGCGGACTTTTAGAGGATGTACTCCGAAATTACGGTGAAAAAATAACTGATGCGTAACAAGAACAAGTTTGTTGCCTTTTGTGCTGTCAACGCGTGCAGTTGATTGCAAAAGCCCTCAGAGCGGGACATTCGAATAAGTTATATATTCTTACAAGGTCGCCACTTTTATTTAAATGTCTGTGAACGGTGTGGTGGTCGCACGGGGGAGTACTAATCCGTTGCGCCTTTTGATTTGTAGGTGGGTGCCTTGGCTCTGCAGATATTTCGTTCTTTTTTCTCGCATCCCAAGCTCCGAAAACTATTCGCGGTCATCAGTACCAGCTATGTAACCACTTGAGTGTTTTGATTAGAGCACGCGCTTCTGTTTTTAGAAGTCAATCTCCAACGGCATCTGGCTGCGTAACTAAATGATAGGCGAGAAAACAAAAGGCAGTGATATCGATACATGACACCTGCATGATAGACTGCTGTCGATGGGAAGGACGAAAGATACATGTAGGCTGACACACATGAAAAATCACAGATCGTCCAGCGGTAATGTCTGTTTGTATTTTTATTTTCTTGTTCTTTAACTGAAAAAGCAAAGGAACATCTAGCAATTAGATACAACAGCTGAATGCATTCATTCGACTCGATACCTAATTTGCCCCTTTTTCTTACACGCAAAGTGTAATGGTTGCAATCAAGTTATAGAAAGCCAGAAAAGTGTGACAGAACCCTTTGAAAATTCTCTAACTATACTGGCACGGAAAAACATGCTGATGCCTGCTGAAGACAAAACTTAGTTCCATTGCTGCCTGCACGACATCGGAAGATAACTGCCAATTCCTGAAAAAAAAAGAACAAAACTGTTCAATGACACTATCATCAAGAACAAGTCAATGATTAGGTTCGCGTCGTTAGCTCATGCGTATCTTATGTTGAATATCCCGTCATTACTTTTGGCGACGTGTTTATTAAGATCGCAAGTACGTCGTATCAATCCTCTTCTTCCTCGTTATTGGCGAGAGGATTAAAATTTTGACCGCACTACAACGCACAACAGCTTCTTCCTCTTGTGAGGAGCGAACAGGTTCGTACGCTCGTTTAAAAGACAAAGAAAAGCTTGAATGTGTTCTTTTGACGCTCCTTTGTGTCCTTCACTGTCCGCTTGCCAGCGGGAAACAAACATTTCTTCTACAAGAAATAATGGAATGTTCAAATATTAAATAAGACGAACACATCCTTGTTTTCAATAATAATACGAATCGAAGTGTGGGCGTTTCTTTCGGCGCCCGTGCACACTATTGCCTTCGCAGCGCTGAACAAGCAACTATACAATGCGATGCTTCAGGTTCTCATTATATATACATAAAGACAGCGTATATTCTTCGCAAGACCGCTGCTTTGACCTGCAGCAAGTTCCTGCTTGAAGTGGACCCGCACCGTTTCATTTATTTACTCCAGTGCGCACCAGTGGAGAGCGCGAAAAACATTAAATGAAAATTTTAATTCCTCCGCACCGGGTAAATAGGGACAACGCACAATATTTGGGGAACGAGGCTTTATGAACTCGAACGCTTGAACGAGAGGACGAAAGAAAAATCAAGATGTACTGTATCGCACGTTTATGCCATTCTTTGGTGTGTTCGGCGATCCGCTTTTTGTAACCTGTTGTTGAATGATTTATTTCACCACAGGCCGGGGGATGGAGCGAGGGTAAAAGCTGCAGAGAGCATGAGTAGCCCAAGACCCCGACATATGCAGTAAGAACACGGCAAGTGCGCATAACTACAATCGTAACGATGCAGAGGAGTCGCATGCAAACAAGTAGACCTAGAACAGCACTGAGAAAAAAAAACACAATAGGGTGTTTCGTTCAGTTAAAGCACGTAGATCAACTTTAATTGAAGTATACAATACACAAACAGGACTTATCATATGAACAAAAATAAAGTAATAAATGCAGAAACATCTGATGAAAGATTATGTTAGGCAGTGCATCACTGCAACAAAAATTGTAACAAGGAAGAATTTCAGACAAAGGTGTCGCGTATGGGTGGATACTATCTTGTTGTAGATGATGTAATAGGTTTGGCAATTGATATGAGATCAACTGATTGCCACAATTTGTGCGTTGTGTGTGGACGTGCCATGAGGAAGGGCGTCAAGTATTGTAAATAATGTAATTCCTAGTTAAGCAAGCCAGCGTTGTGTAGTGTTTCGTACAAGACGTATTAGGCGTTTGTGCTTAATTTTTTTGTAGCGTGATGTAAGATGAAAGTAGTGCACTGCGAATATATTAGCAATGTTGGCAATGTGAAAAACTTCTCGTGCTTTTATTTGTCTTGTGCTGAAACATAGATATCCTGACTTCTTTTCTTTTTCTTTCTATATTTGCCTTTTTTTAAAAGGTGTATATTTTCTCCAATTGGCTCTTGGAGGTACACTCTACAAACAGAGTTCCGGGCACTCTCTTTGAGGGAGTATCTGCTTGTCTCGTATTTAACTCTCTTTTCGAGAGTAGATCGACCCTCCTTGAGAGAGAGTAGGACAACTCCTGACAGAGTTTTGTTACTCCACCGCAAGGGAGTGTTAGTACTTTTCCGCAGAGTGCCAATACTCTCACCACAGGGGTAATAGTACCCCCAGACCGAGTGCTTCTACTCCTCCAAACCGAGTGTTTCTACTCCTCCAAACAGAGTGCTTGTACTCCTTCAGTACAGAGTGCTAGTACTATTCCCAATAGTGTGAAAGCACGACGTAGATCCATGGCCATGTTACAAGGGATTCGCAATACTTACGTGTGGGGAATATTTGACTCCTTTATAAACAGCTCTTGCACTTATGCTTGGTGAATGGGATGTAATCTGTAGTTGCCGAGCTACTCAAATGAAACATTTTCTCTCTTAAAAGGTCAAAATCTCTATTGATCAGTGACAAGACAAAGTGAATAATAACTTGAGAAACATACTGACAAACACATAAAATGAGATTAGAATGACGCCCGTGAACTTTATAACACATCTTGTAATAAAACATCAGTAATTCGCTAAAGTTTCATCAGTATTACAGTGCAGAAATATCCTTTAATTTCAATTGGCGCCTTTTCAAAAATAAAGTATACATTAAACATAGAACAAACGTGTGCAAACTCACAAAGTATTGACACTATGATCGATGAGAAATATGCGCCTCATTACTGGCCATCAAACGCATTTCTGGCACAAAACGCGTGCACTTATATGGCAGAGGTTACCAGATGGGCTGCTAAGCATGCGGCCGGTAATGTAGCTAAATTGTGCAAGACACCTTTTGTGTGTGTGTGCCATATTCTAAGACAGCAGCTCATTTGATATGTCCTGTGCAGCGTATGGATGTTCCTGACTGAGAGTATATTGCATTTAAAAATGTGTTGTATATTCTCATGTGAGGCCGCAGGTCTAGCTAGCTTTGCTTATGTTTCACATAAGGTTATTCATGTATGGGCTGCACTCCATTGTTTGTAAGTGTGTCTTGTCATGGTTCTGTAGCAATATCCTGGCCAGACGTAGAGCAGTACAGAGGCGTATTATGTATTCTATTCGGTTGGCCTCCTCACGAAAGTAGTTTCCTGGTGCTGTTGGGATTCATTCGTTGCACTTTCTCACACATAAATAAAATTAAATTTACAATATTATCTACTGTGTTGCAAATGAGTATAAAACTGCAAGGAGTGTTGGCATTAAAATCTCGCGCATCAAATTTCTTGTCATATATGGTAGCTTTTCATTCCCATTATGGTAAGAATGCTATACTTCTGAGGAGCAGCTTGCATAATTACGTGATCAATTACTGTGACTCGTTGAATATGCAATCTAACAAAGTATAGCATGGCTTCAGATGTGAACCAAAAATCAGATGTGATGAATATGAGGCATAAAGGCGACATAAGCATTAGAACAGGCATGTAAATACACGAAAAAGGTAAACAAAGAAGCAAAACATAAATTGACAATGCCACCATCCTGTTTAACATATATCTTTCATCCACGTGGATTTTGCATGCGACTACGCATATACTTGCACAATGAACCAACTACCTGAAACGAAAGCTTTTTTCCTACTGAAGTGGTTAAGATGCGCTAAAGTAAGAAAAGTTATTGCACCTCACAGAATCTTCGTGCAAAAATGTTTTAATTTTATTTTGCCTTATAAATATTATGTCTACAGAAGCCATGAAACTAAGTGGGCTTTTGCTTAACACTATATGTTCACGTCCGCCAATTGATGAAAAGTTCTACTCAGATGCTCTCAGTTCTTTGCTTGAACGCATTTCTACCTCCACTAGCATACTTGGTTGGCAAGTAGATTGAGTCACCCTAATCAAGGTATCAAATACCTGCCAGAAGCTATCATATGACTATTTCACACGCGAAACCACAATTTTACATTTTTAAAATAATTTTCAATACCAAGTGACTCTCCGGCTTCTAAGACGTAAGGTTTGCACCACGGTGTACACAGTTAAAGGCCTTAATTTCTCCTTGCTTTCGCTTTGGGAGGCCCGAGCGGTTCTACTGAACTGGTTTCGTGAGCATGCACGTAAACGATAATGACTTGCTTAAACTTGTGATTCTCCTCCGCCTATACTTCGCCTTTCTGGAACCTAAAAGGAAGCCATACTACTAAAATGAGGTGTAAAAAATAGATAGAAGGGAAGACATGAAAATCTTTCTGCTTAATGTCAGCCTTTCAAATACATAATCCCAGTGGTTTTTATTTTCACCCTTGCATTCACGTGCTGTTAAATGTGAGCTATTAAGGCTGTTAAATGTCAAATGTATGTAAGCACCTAACCAAGCATGAGCTGTTGCTTTTTATAGTGAACACATGCACCGTGCTCATTGCAAGTATGTATCATGTCACTAAGCAAACAAGCAATTTCATTGTACCACTATTTTTTAGCACATGGATATTTCTGTTGAGAGGCAAGACAAAAATTAGTCGCTTCTCGCATAACTAATCGGCCTTTTTTTAATACATTTGTAACTTTTCAATGACACTTGCTCCTATGTGTTTGTCTCCAGATGGCGTACTTGATTTTGACTTTCCCATCAGAGACATTAGATAAATATACCATGTTAAGATGACTGCCTAGAGCACGTAAGAATTTTCATCTTGGTGTGACATACTGTATTTTGATTTTGTTGACATTTAGTCACATGGTACTCCCAATAAACCCCCGTTCTAGTTATCTTGTCCAAATTGCATGGCAGTGTATTTTGATTCATTGGCGTGCGCTCCTCTGCACTACGTGAAGTCGCGCTGGGCTGGCTCTTTGACATCCTTGTGTCCTTGCAACTGCCTTCTTGCGTTATATAAAGCGGGTGCCTGAAAAATATTGTGTGGGAAAGTCAACACGAGGAGATGGCGCAAAACAACATCAAGACAGTCAAGGTCATGGCACTAAAAGAAAGTCTTTGCGCTTAGACTTCGTGTCAACTGCTAAACTAACTTCAATTTTTAGATTTGAACAAAAAAGAAGTAGCCGACAGTTCATCCTCGTTCAGCACCAATGTTAAAATACTCCTGCTAATAAATAGAATATTGCTCATTGTCAGAAGTCATAAGTCTGTCATTAGTCTGGTGTGTCGCAAACACCACTTGTGACAAATCTAAAGCACGTGCCCAGTGTGCCCCCCGCACCATCTCTAGTTGTGCCACTGCTCAAGCCGTAATTTGAGGATCATATCTGCAAACATGATGCTCAGTAGGAATGAAAATATGGTCCTCCAATTCAATGGATATGACTGGATGTGCCTATAAGAAATGGCAACAAGGCTTGTTATGCAAGCTTCCCCAAATTTCAATAATAACAAGAAAGTTCACTGCGGCCTGCATCTAAGCTTACGAAAAGGCATGAACTTATTTTCAGTTATGTGGTGCGCAATGGTGTTCATTTTTGATAGACTCGACTACTGCTGCAGTTTGAAATCTAGCACTTAACATTCTTGAAGGCATGTAAAAGTTGCAGTTTGACTGCAGTTATCAGTTTATTAGACCAACTGTTTGTTTTTTTGTACGACAGACGAATGGTAACACGGAATTAAAGCAAAGTTTTATTTTGATACTTTATTTCTCCACTTAAAATATTGAAACACATTTTGATCTGCCATGCAGTAGCACGATGCACACATTACGCTTGTAACCCCCAGATGAAGGGCGATTTAGCTGTTCATTTAGCTGTTCAACTCTGAAGCTACAACTCATATTAGCAAATGCACAGTCATGCCCAAAACAATAAGTGCATGCAAAGTGCCCCTGCAATTGTAATTCCGCACAGTAACCGTTATATTCGATGCCTATGCATAACTCGCTGCTTGACAATTCACCCAGCTCGTAGACATAAGCGCCCTTTCAGATTCGCACCGTGCTCTAAAACCGCAAGAAGAGACATAAAATCAGACATATAATCACACCATTTCAATACATGAGCAAGAACCGTTCAGTCTTACCGCTAAACACCATGAAAGCGGTTTAGGGCGCGATGGCGACGAGCGACGGCTTCGAGCGACAAAATGGGCCGTCGCTTGAACAGATCGCTCGGTTCTGGAAATCGTCGCTCGTCTCCCAGAAGTGCAATGAGCGACTAGCCAATAGCGCGAAGCCGAAACTAGATGTACGTCGCTCAAATACTACCAATTGTCGTGTGGGACGAGGAAACGATTGAATTTTTATACGTGCAAGGATAAGAACCTACTGCAAGACCTTCGGAAATATTTTACGCTACTTTTTACAGTAAGATACATCAACTTAAGTTACTAAAGCATGCGTCACGCTAGTTTCGACGCGTATTTTCAGCCCTCATACCGGCAACGCCGGGGAGACGTCGCTCAATATCGTCGCTCGCACGGAGTACGACAAGTACACGACGAGCGAACGCGACAGCCATCTCCATCGCATCGCTTGTAGCGGTCGCGCGCAAGATCGCTTATATGGTGTTTATACTTTTATTCAGCATAAAACATAGATTCCTCGTGCATCTGTAAGTTCAAGATAACGCGCCCAATTGACCTCTTGCAACACGCAGCTGAATGCTTGCGGCAAAGTTTCTAACTAGCGCTGGTGCTGCACGTAACTTCAGTGGTCGCAGATTACCCATGGGCGAGACACCGTCAAATGTGCGGCTTATTTATAACGAAAGCGTGCCGCCAGCAAAATAACGCCTTCTGTTATGTGACTCCTTATTTCAACAGCGTTCCGTACACAGTAGACTGCCAAACTGAATAAATTCAAACACACAAAACGCACGCTAATCACGCTCCGCATAGGCTCGGGATCATGGGCTCGGGAACAAACCATTATAAGCGTCCTCTCGCCTCACGTCTTATTCAACATACTATGGTTCTGGCAGCGTTTGCGATTACGGATAGCGGCAAGTAATAAAATCACATGCAGTTATCGCGACGACTGGTTTTTCCGATTGACATCGAGAGACGCAGCGCGCTTGCCTAGTCCGTTGTCAATCGCGTTGGCTAATCGCCGCGACGACTTCCTGGCGATAGCATGTCATACACGCAGAATGTGCACCTAAGTTAGCATTCACTTACCGTGGAGGATTTGTTGTTATATCCAATGAATGACGAACGACTGTCGTGTTTTCGCGGCGACGCGATATGGCTGACACACGATCTCCCTAGGATGGCCTTCGTTACAGTGCTCTGTACCTTCGTTGCTGCTCGCTGGACGGATCACCTTTCTCCGGTGCTGCGCTGTTCCGCGATGTTGAGAGCGCGCGCGGTGGAGCAACTCCGAGTGAAAAAGTAGAGCGCTCGCTCCGCGTTCCTTTGAACTGTGGCTGCCTGTTCTCTTAGAAGCAAAACGGTGTGCTCTTTGCTCAGCGTGCGTGAGTGATACATTGCCATGTTCGGGGCCGGCCTCTTACAGTTGAAGCAGAAGCTTACGCTATGTTTTATTCTCTATTCCCGCAAGAGTAGAACAGGCGTTCTACTCTCTCTCAGAAGGGCAGAGTGAAAAGCACATTTCACTCTCTCCTTGGTGACGAAGTGAAGAATGCATTTCACTCCTCTCGACAGTTTGCGAGAGTAAAACAACGCTTTGAGGAGTAAATCGGCCGTTTCACTCCTGCGATACCCTCCCTAGATTTTAGAGTGTGGTACCCGAAACTAGATGACAGTAATTCACGTGTCGACAAAATAGGGAATTATATATTATCTTTTTTATCTTAAGAGGGACTAAACTTCTATAGTTATGTAATTGACAAACGATCTATGCTAATATTGTCAGAATAAAATCTACCTGATAATTACAGAACGTCATTTTCTGAAATATGGCACTAAGGGACTTAGGTGAATTCACAATTTCAGCTTCATAGGAGGCGATATTCAGAGACGCTTATTTTTCTTTACTTGTACAAATTTGCCCTTTGGTCGGAAGATAATTGCTTTACTTTTGTTTGCATTTATTTGAAGTCAGTTTACCTGCGTCCATGTGTACAACCTCGTTACAGTTAGGTTGGCCTTGTCTATCGACTTTTCCCAGTTGTTCCACGCTTCCACACACTCAGGCCATCCACGCCTTACTTGACTTCTTGAAAAGTGCGGGTCTCGACTCTAGGCTTTGAGTAGAATTACTTTTATATGTTTGTCATCGTCCTTGTCTCGTAAATGTCACCCATCACGCTCCTTTTGTTTCTCTCTCCTCCCAGCCAGAGTAGCTGGCTAGAGCTATGTACCTCAGGCCGACCTCTCTGCATTTCGGGTCATTAAACTTTTCTCTTTCTCTCTCTCTCTCTACACTCTACACCATGCTGTAAGTGTGTAAGATAGATTTACAAAGCAGTTTTGCAGTTATCTCAATTACATCTAATCCTCCCCCGCTCTATCTTTTTTAAAATGTTTTGCAGGTGACATCGCCAGACCTCACGCTGTCCAGAAGTGAGTACAAGCCTATTTATTCACTAAGTTTTCTAAGCTACAAAGCGCAATTGTTTTAACGTGTTGCAAAACAGCTTGTATGAACAGAGAAACAAATTACGAAACAAAATCCTAGAATCAGGGCTGTTTTAGGCTTCGGGCTTGTCGTGAACAACGCATTATTTCTGCGGAGGGAAAAAAAAAATTAAATGTGTGCAATAAAAGCGAGCTTAAGCTGTGCTATGTAACTTTTGCATGTTATCTCGTATTGCTTTTTCTATTTTTTGAATTTACGTGACACTATTTGGCGGTCTTCTTTGGCTTTCTATGGCAGTTCTGAGCTAACACCAGGGATGTAGAACAGCCCTGCATGCAAAGATTTCAGCACGCCGCTGGGGTGTGTTTGGGGCCCGGCATTTGAGGAAGATAAATTTTCTTGAAGAAGCAGGGAAGAGTTATCTATGCCATGAGTGAGCGCTCCCTGGGCCAGAACCACCATTTGTGCGGTTTATTTTCTAACGCGGCCGAAGACAGGGTGAAGCCCGCGTTTCAGTGATTAATAGTTGTTTTCCCCTCTAAAATGGGCGAACATGAGCCCCACTGAAAGGGCGGACGGCCCGGGGCGATCTTTCAAGACATCTTGAGACAACCTGCGCCACTTTTCTCCGAGGTGTGCGTGGGCTGTATCCTTGGCCGGTCGTTGCCGGTGGCTCCTCCTCGTGCCTCTCCGCGTGGCTGGAGTAGAGGCCCAGCGCGGAGATGAGAAACGGCCGCACGAGACGTATAGGGCCCGGCGGCCGCAGCGGCAGCAGCTTGCCACCTGCGACCAGTGATTGGGCGCCGCCGGCACGCCAGCGAGTCTCGGGCGGCCCGCCAGTCCCACGTCACCGGGTTGACGGATGACCAACTTCCCCGCGATTTCCTCGGCCCGGGAGACTTTCTCACACCCCCTTCCGCCCCACAGAAAGAACCGGTGACGCTCCGCTGCTGCAAGCCCCCGCGTGTTCTTTCCAGCTAGCCATGATGCGAGACGCATGCGTCTCGCTAGTGCGATCACCGAGCGACGCCACTGTCTTTAGCCTTTCTTCCCTTTTTTTGTTTTTCTCGCTTCGCTCGTTCGCGGCGCTGGCGATTTTCGGCTCAATATTTTGGGCCTTAATTCCGGCCTCGGCGGCTGTAATTAACGGAAATGGGCTCCGGCCGTGAGAAATAGGGCCCGCAGGGGCGCACGCGGCCCCGGGGCTTTGTCGCGCCCGGTTAGCCGCTCGGCGTGGGACACGCCGTGTGCACCGCTGCCAGCGCAGCTGCGTGCTCGGCGTCCGCGCGATGAACGCCCCAGCGGCATCGCCTCCTAGGCTGTTGGGTGCGCGTTCACCGGGTAAGCGGGGGGAAACGTGAGAGCCGGAGAACACGCGCTGTTTGCGACGGCAGAGCAAGACGCGAGCTCTCTAAGAAACATGTCCTCCTCCGTCTCGCACGCAGTCTACTTTGCGCCGAGGCGCCAGTGCGCGCAAATTGAGTTGGCACCCTGTTTGCAGACGCGCCGCCATTGCCCTCCTTGCCTTCGATCCTCTTGGCTTCCGTTGATGCGCCCTCGCCCTCCAGCTGCCTCTCTCGCAGCCTCTTAGATTTTTCTCTCCCACCTCCTTGCTGATTGGATGATTGCGTGTGTGGGTCTCGTGTAGCCGAATGCTTGCGCTCTGTGTACTTGTTCTACTGTTCGTGCTCTCTACGGCCGCTTCTTTCGTGCCTCTTTGTCGTTTCCTTTTCTTTTTAAAGAGGAGGACTTCGGCAGTCGTAGCGTGCCGTTCTTGCCGCCGCGACCATTTTGTTAACATTTGCTCTGCAAACACTCAGCCTACTTATCAGTCTGCAATGAATGCTGTATAAGATTATCTTGGTTTTGTGCCAGGAGACCCGCGTCGCGGATGTTACCACAGTTGATATTGCGCATAAAACTTCAAAGGGAGCTAGGTATCGCGTGACTCTGCTCATATGGTGGCGCTAGTGCACTGCAGGAGATTGCTGAGGACACCAGTGCGAGCTTCCTTGCCATCTGTTTGCCGGAGACAGAGGCACGAATGCTGCGTGTGGCACACATAGTGTTGACACAGGGTCAGAATGATGTTTTGGCAATATCCGATGTCATAGATACTCTGCTGTGCTTCCACACACGCTCAGTGGAGCCCATTAAGACGTGAAGGAGAAAAGAAAGTAGGCTCTTGGAACCGGCGCACAACGATACGGTAGCAGAGTAAATCGAAAACGAAAAAGCACGATATAATTCGAAGCCTTTTCCAAATTTCTACAGCACCGAATAATGCAGGGCCCTACTTCTTAAGGAGAAGTTCTTGCTCTTGAAATGTTCGTAAGTGAAGACGCCAGAATACTGCGGTGTTGGGCACATAGCGAAGGCGACCGACAAAGAGCAAACAGCGCTTAGATGCCCTTCACCCTAAAGCTGTCAGATGAAAGTTTCTGAGAGTTGCACAAATTAGACAAAGTAATTGTTATTATTATTACAGCGTTCGTGCTCTGCGCAAAGTAGGACCTAGATGCTATTGCGTCGGCCTTGTGGTTTTTCCCCGAGAGTGACTGAGAACGTCGCAATACAGAAGGAGGGACGCAAGGATCAGTTGATTGTGTATTGGGCTATATATATATATACATATATATATATATATATATATATATATATATATATATATATATATATATATATATATATATATATATATATATATATATATATATATATATATATATATATATATATATATATATATATATATATATATATATATATATATATATATATAAGTAAACTATAAGTCAAGAAAGAAAAATACTGCTGTACAATCAGTAATTATATAGTGAACTAAACTTGATCACATGGGGCCCCGATCATGCAAAGAAGACCTACAACAGAATAAAAATGGATTGGAGTGCATATTGCAGGCATTAATAAACCATGACCGGCAGCTTACCGTGTCCTTCAAACGAAAAGTGCACAATCATTGCATTGTACAAGTGCTAACATACGGGGCATCAACTTGGAGGTTAACAAAGCTTGAGAAAAATACATAAACATTTTTTTGGGGGGGAGGGGGGGTATACATCAGAATTGCGTTTAAAATTATCAACGAACTGTACGCTTTTTTTGCAGTGCGGCTTCGTGGCGCATGGCTCCATGTCGGAGGGCTGACGTTTTACTCTAAGGGCACAAACGACTCGAGGGATAGCACACACACAGCCACTTTAAGTGCCGGGAAGTGAACTTTTCTATGGCGCGTCTCCTGTACAGGGGCGTGCAACGTTTGAGAGACTGAAAGCTTGAGTGGCCGCCTTCTCTGTTTTCTTACCTAAATATTACTGGTGACTACGGAAGCCACACCTCTTCGTGCTTTGCTTTTCTCTCGTCCGTGCCAGGAGCGGAGGTGGTTTCTAGCGGATATGTAATAGGGAACCTTCTTCGTGGAGCGCTGAGATATTCTCTAACGATAGCGTGAAGTTACTGCCAGGCTGCATGCTTAGCACGCCACTCCTGATTAAGCGGCCGAGAAGTGACACGTGTACTCACCGGAAACGTGCTTGCGCAACGCACGCAGACGCTCGAATATATCCTCCGAATAAATGAACATGAGAGTGGTGCTTACGCGGATAATTCCTCAGAAGAGAGATCCTTGTGATGCAACCGCCGAAATGGTCTCAACTGTCGCCGCAGCTTTGGCGCTGACGCGCAGCGAAGCTTGTTCCCTGCGGATTCCAGACTCGAATGCAAGCTCCCCACTATGCTCATCTCTGAAAGCGTCGGGGGCCAGGACAGCCTGCTTTCTGCGTGAGCTCGCAGATTTCTTGTGCTTAGGCTTCGTGGAGAAGACGCGCAGGGCGTGTTACAACGCGTGTGCATTTAGATAAAGCAGCCGTGTTTACTGCCGGATAAGGAAAACGTCCTCCGTACATCATGATACAATTCTCCACGCCAGGGTGCTGGTAACAGCGGCGTTGCGTCTACATCACGGGTACAATGCTTCTTAAATGACGCAATTAACTTACAATGAGATCCAGAACATGGCGTAGAGGAGGAGAAGTTGCTAAAGGCACAGAGAATGCCCAGCGATGACACAATGGATCAGCCTTACTCAATGCAGGCACTGTAATTGTCTCGCGGAAGCCGAACTACAATGTCGTGCTGATTACGCAGGTTCTCAGTGGACAAGAGAAGTTAAGGAGCACTGGACTTAACCATATTTTAGGAGGGAGACTACGTGTAAACGCTGTGGGCTGGTGAGTCGTCCTTCGTGAATATTGTATTCATAAAACTTCAGTTGAGTACGAGTTCTTCCTCGTTAGCCTGCATTCGGGCGCTCTCAATTCACCGTAGTGATCGGTGTCCATAATAAGACATAATTATTGGAAAAATAGGCTGGAGGAAGGACGAGATACGAAGACACAAACAGGCGCTCTGTCTGTGTCACCTTTCTCGTGTTTCGTCGTTCCTGCGCTTTCAGTAATGGAATACCAACTTGCCCAATTAGCCATCCATGCTAGTGTACCGATTATTATCCTATTTTAACAAGAAAAAAGCCAAGGCGATTACCAAACGCGGGCGGTTGTTACATAAGAGAATCTGTGAAGGCAGGCACAGAAGTTCTATTGGCGTTGTTGCCTTAAAAGAATGCGCATGCCGCATTTCCAGGTGATGATGCTGTGTGCATGAATAAATAAGGCACATCACATATACTGCAGGAATCGGTGTATATGAACCTTTCGCGTCCACTCCATCGCCTCGGACGAACGAGCACCGGTGCATCATGCCACCCCCGGTGCGCGTGTTGTTTCCAATCCATCGCAGTGGCTTGATGACGTCATTACTTGTGCCGACCAATCGGTACCGTCGCGCCCTCCCCTCACACTGTGACGCCATTGCTTGCGCAAACCAATCACAGAGCGTTACTATCTCTAATCTCGCTTTCCTCCTCACCGCCCGCACCTCAAGTCCAACTACCGCCTCTGCCATTCAACCAATATCAAAGCCTGTCCGAATCCACGATGAAAGCGTCGATTTAGAACGGGAAAAGTGTCATGAAAAGATGCGACGTAGCTCACTCCACCTATCGCTTGGACCAACTAGGCTGCTTTGGTAGAAAAGGGCTACACAACCCGGCTGAATTTGGCAGCTTTCACTATGAAAAAAGTATGCAGCAGGCCGCAGGCTGTAATTAAAACTGGAGTACTTCTAAGCCGCGCACGAGGAAGGCCGAAGTGCCTTAGAAGGCACTAGGATGAGCAGGAGGCGGAAATAAGATTTATTCGTTCCAAAAGTAGTAAGGCATCATTCCGGAGCTCTTCGATGGTCTCGGGCGTTCTGGCCCAGTAGGTTCTTGATGTGCTGCACCAGAAGCGGCCGCCATACCTTTTTGAAAGGCCCAGTAAAAAAAAAAAAAGGAGAACGGTAACGCGTTAACACGCGCTTACGGGCTAAACATGCACCGCGGCAGAGTCATTGAAGTTCGAAGTGGTCCGTAGCACCCACAATGTGGAAAAGGCTTTCGATGATTTGTGCAGACAGGAAGAGGACGAGAAAGATGGAAAGGTAAGGTAACCAGTGTCCCAGTCCATGTACGTTATTGGTTTGTGGCCGAGGACAAAATATTTAAATGTCAGCACTTCGTCCATAAAGTGCAAAGCGAATGTGCCACCTGTACTACGTGGCAGCGCATTCCAATAAAAAAAAAGAAAAAGTGCTTCCTCGTTATGTCCGTAATAGAAAGTTCTAGTTTGTCCGCACACTTCTTACCATTTACGGATTACCAGCTTACCAGAGCTGTGGACGGCACTAGCGAAGCTGATGGTCACATCATGTGTTGCTTTTTTAAACTACAGTGCGTTCAAAACATTTTTCTTCCACGTCAGCGTTCTGGTCCCTGTTCTCGTGCAAGAAAGATTGTAAAGGACTGCACATTAACGATTCTGTCATTATCAACGGTTTAAGCCAGCAACTGGGTAGAATAAGCTAGGTCACTGCAGTGTTATGCTCGTGCGCTCTGTGGCTCAGCTCTGCGTCACAAAATGTCGCTACTACCAGCGTCGTTGCTGCCATACCTCTCCGGTAACCCGGTATTATTCCGCGAACGCCGACCTGTACTCTGTAGTAAACGCCCCTAACGTACGCAATCCTATGAAACTAATTAAAGAATAACCCGAATACTTTTCTCTTTGAAGGGCTATCGACGACAGTTGTATTCGATTTCCCTCAACTCTTCTGATTTTCAGATTTTGTTACGTTGCAAAGAGTGGAAGCCTGGATAAGAAATTTGCGGATGTTGCATCCTTTCATCTTCTGCCGTGCATGCCATATTTTTCGAAGATGTAGCAGAACAGCAGCAACAATTCAGGTTTCAAGCCTATTGGTTACAGATAAGCGCCAGAAGACCAGGGCGGAATCGATAGAGCACACATATCTCTAAAGAATATTGAGTCTTGGTAAAGATAAACAACTCATCTTGTCAGCACAATATCACCGCTACTCTTCCTTTTTCTTTCCTTCTTTCTTTCTTTTTTTAGTTAGTGCTTACGCGTTTTGCATTTTAGCTAATCCACACTGAACCGCTTATTCCGCGAAATGGCGCACCACAAAAGCCATCGGCAACAGCCGAAGAAAAAGGCGATTAATACTGAGAAATGCAGATAGAGGAACGATACACACAGGCTACGTTTGTGGAGAATACCTTTGTCTAAAGTTCTTTTAGAGCGACAACAATTACGCAGCTCTGTAGAAATAGATCTGACCCCGTCTTCTCATTAAAGTACTTAACGCTAAAACTGCTCGTAAGAGGAGATGCCAAGCAGTGATTATGTCGGACATATTATACGCAATGCTGGGGCACTGTAACGATAAACTATTCCAATCTGTTTTGAGCATTAAATGATTTTAGGTCCCGTTGTCGGCGACCTTCAAGTGACCTTGAGCCAAAAGCCAGAGTCGTTATCCGGGCACTCAAACGAGAACATCCGGGCAAGTTGTGAGAACAAAACGAGATCATCCGGGCAACCAGACAAGACCGCATTACACACGCTATCAAAAGGTGAAGCGCCAACAGTGACAGCACACTAAGAAGCAACAAAGACAGGACAAGGCGCTATTGCAACTGTTTATTGAAGTCAAAGGTGGCTGATTATATAGCCGTGGGGAAAGGGTTATATAGCCGTCGGGAGAGGGTGATTATAGCCGTGGGAAGAGTCATTCCCGCATGCTTTGCAATGAAGCGGCAAGTTTGAGCCATAACCATTTTTCAACGAAAGCTTATGTTCCCGCAGGTGTTGATTAATACATCGGCCAGTTTGGCTGATATACTCTTTCCCACACTTCAGCGGTATGCGGTATACGACCCCTCCTTCACACTTGACAAAAGGGTTTGTATGTTTAATAGAACACCCTATTTTTTTAGGGTCATCAGAACCAATCAGGCGGCACAAATTAGCAAGTTTTCTGCGCGCGGAAAAAACCACAGGAATGTTGTATTTTACGGCGATGTGTTTAAGATTATGCGCCACTTTGTGAGAATACGGTATCATCACTGGTTTAGCTTTCTTTTCGAATGTTTGACCTTCTTCACTGCTTCTTTTTCTTTCTTTTTTCACCTTTTTCAATAACGCCTCCGAAACTGCGCTCAATACCAAACAAGGAAAGTCAGCCTTCCTCAACTTCAAAATCTGTTCGTCAAAGCTTCGTCAAAGTTCGTCGTAGCTTTCAAAAGATGAAGCGCCAACAGTGACATCACACCAAGAAGGAACAAAGACAGGAAGCGCCTTGTCATGTCCTTCTTAATCTATACTGTCACTGTTGGCGCTTCATCTTTTGAAAGTTATGCACCAACTAGCCCCGCAACGTGTTTTACTGCAGTACACACGCCAATTACTTCCCAAACAAGTTACAAAAAATATTGCTTGCTAGTTCTTCCTTATGTTTGTTCACAATTCACTCAAGCTGTAACTTCTAGTAAGCTGAAGTTTTATTTGTAATTTCCAATAGGCGACGTTCAAAAGGCAGATACAGAGCACTATATACTTTTCATCTTCTGGCGCTGGGTGCTCTTTTCAACGCCAGCAGTCCGTGAGTCCCGCGGCGCGCCAGACGCGCCGATAATGGCTGTTTGACCGAGACGACACTTGCAATGAGATTCTGTCTGTGACAGGAAACTATTGCGTCTATATGGACTAGTATACAGTATAGCATTGTGCGGTGTGGTAGGGTGGGGTGTGCCGTTGCGAACATGGGGCCCTATAACGTGAAACTATTCCAATAAGTTTTATTCCAATCTCCTGACGTCAACTTACGTAACCGCCGACGCGAGCATCGGGCGGTCACCCGCAGCGTTGCCTGAACAGCACAATCAAACGCTCTTCTCGTTGATAGGAGGTCACTTTTGTTTGATCTGAAAACGAATAACATTGCCTACATTGAGCAGTTTTTCTGATATAATTGGCTGACAAGAGGTGAGGAGCACGCTGAAGTGGAGAGGGTTTCGATGGGGTTGAGTCAGCGCCCTGAAAATAGATAACGGGATGAAGAGGGAGGGGCTGGCGTCTGCGATTGGTCCGCTTCACCCCACTTGCGGTGGTCTGTCTAAAATAGCGGCGGCGTGCAACGGACAGTTAAAGAGGCCTCTAAAACTCATCCTCGGCAAAGAAGAGTTGGCAGAGCGATGTCGTGTACGTGCCGAAAAGGCTCGATAACGATATACGGCCACTCAAAAAGTCCTCAATGCGCGGAGACTGCTTCGTCCTCCCTCCCCACTACTTGCGTGTAGGGTAAGAGGCGGGTACCCCAGCTCGGTGGAATAATAAAATGTTTAGTCAATCAGTCAAAAAGTTTTGTTATATGCAAATAAACCCATGCTCTCCGACAGGTGCGAGAAGCCAGTGCCTGAGCGATCGGCGGCAGCCATCTTCTATTCCGTTCAGAACGGTGCATGTGCACGTGCACGTCACTTTGACGCATGAGTTTTCGTAGTTTCGTGACGTCGAGTGACAGACAGGTGAAGTGGGTGCAGCCTGAAACGCCTTGACCAATAGCAGAGGGTTATGGCGAAACGGCGTCGAATCAGCAATGATTTTCTTTTGTTCGGTAGAATCATGCATAATAAGGGTGCACACGTCATGTCAGATTGCGAGGTATCGCGATTTTCGTGATGTCGCATGACAGACAGGCGAAGTGGGGGTGGTCCAAAAAGGTTTTTGACCAATCGCAGCGTGCTTATTGCAGAATTGGAATAGAAAAGTTTGGAATAGCTTTACGTTATAGCACCCATGCATTACAACAATTTTAAGAATGTGGCTAGTATCATCTCCAACCGATCTCCTTTGCCGGTAGCCGTTTCATGCTTACATCTACTCTCGATTGCGGAAGAGCCAAGATTTTTTATTCCCATCTTCTGACGTCAAATTACGTAACTGCAGACACAAATATCGGGCTTGCAGCAGTCAGCGTTCTTTTAACGGACCAATGAAACCCTCTCCTTATTTATAGGAAGTCAATTTTGTTTGCTTTCAACGCAAATAGCATCTCCTTACTTGGCAGGTTTTTCTTATCTAATTGGCTGACCAGAGGCGAGGAGAATGCAGAGGTGGAGAGGGTTGCGTGGGGCCGGGCAACGCAGTGAAAGTAGATGACCTGATGAGGAGGGTGGGACCAGCGTCTGAGATTGGCCGGCTTCTTCTTGATTAGCTTTCGGTGTCTGGTAGAAAATAGCGGCGGCGCGCAACGGAAGGGTAAAAATGCTGCTAAATCGCATGCTAAGCAAGGAAAATTTCGCATAGCGACGTCTTGTACGTGCTGAAAGGGCTCTACAACGTTGTACTGCCTCGCAGAAATGTTTATTATACGCAAATTAATCCATTCTCTCTAGCAGCTCCAAGTAGCAAGTACCATAGCGAGCGGCGGGTATAGCCATCTTCTACTCTTTTCGGAACGGAGCAGTCTCCGGCTATTCAAAAAAAAAACGACAACAAGTAAAAGTTTTGTTCGGCATGCTAATGCATTTTTAATGCGTCACGTCGCTCTGACGCCGTGAGTTTTCGCGCTTTTGTGACGTCGCGTCACAGGTAGGTGAAGTGAGCGCTCGAAAGCTTTTAACCAATTGCGGAGGGCTGATGGGGAAAAAGGCGTAGAATCCGAAGGAATTATTTTCCTTTGGTTTGGTATAACCGTGCATAATCAGTGTACACACGCCATATCAGGTGAGGCGTTTTCGCGGTTTTCCTGACGTCATGTGACAGACAAGCAAAGGGGCGGGGGGGCGGGAAAAAAATTGACCAATCGGCGGAGGGCTCATTGGAGGAACGGAATAGAACAGTTTGTAATATCTTTACGTTATAGCGCCCCTGCCGGCCAATAGCAAATGGCACTTGAAAACAAAACATTGAGTAAATTTGTCCTCTGAACACTAATGACTCCACGGATTCGGATCGGAAATTTTGAATTATTTGGGGACGGAATGCAATATGGCCGCTGTGTCTCCTGAGATATATGCATGTTACAGCATAACAACTCTTGTACTTTCCTTCTTGATTGGTTCTTTTTTTTCTCGTCTTACAGCGCCTTCAAAACTCAGCGAAAGTCAAACCTTCGAACACCCTCGTGCATATCAACCACCTTTGACATAATATACCGCAACATTCCCCCACAGCCTGTAATGAACGAAGCTTGGAAAGACTAAAATAAACTTGCATATTATAACCGTAGGGATCGGCGTGTTCGGTTCAAACAGGAAAGCACCGAATTTTCTGGGAGAAATAGAGACAGAAAAAGAAAGCACGCTGAATTTAGAGAAAATAAGAACAAACGGAGAGCTCTCATTATGACATAAAAAATGGCTCGCGATGCGCCGCCGATTTTAAGAGTTGAGAAAGTGCGGCACGCCGTCGGATAGCATATTCTTGCGAAAATTGCCAAAGAAGACCTTTTTTTTATGTAATGCCTTTCCCAAGATATATATCTTCTTTTAGGCGGTCCCGCGGCAAGCATATAAGATTCATGCTGCCGCACAGATAAGAGCAAAACAAGATCGATATTATACGGCGTATTGAAACAGAATGAGTGTTTCTTTGGGATCTAAACGTCTCGTTATCTGGTCTGTACTTTTCATATGTACTGTCTTTTGCAATTTCTCAGCCTTGCTTGACATTACGCTGTATCCTGCCTGCATACTTGCTAACAAATGCATCGCACACGGCACGCAGGAGCGATGCGGGTACAGTCGTCGCAAGTTGTGTAGAAGAATGATAAAGAATTCTTCATATCATAGAATCTGCTGCTGCGTCTGCTAGTACGCGTTGAGGCAGCAGCAAATACTTTCTCTCTTTCCCTGTATATGTGTTAGACGAGCGTGATGTGATAGATGCTCTTGTGGCATGGTATCTATATATAGCCTTGCAATGGTCAGACGCCCATCGGCACAATTGTTTTTTGGTTTATTTTGAGATAGACCTATTGGTTTTCAAATAGTTGCGTATATATCTAGCTGCATGTGATAAGAAACGAGCGTGTAGTAATTAAGTAAAGGCCTGGATTACAAATTTATCTTTAGTTTAAATGACACACGCCATCCAGTCGCAGTCCTTCCCTGATACTGCAGTCTCCTCTGGAAATGCAGGGAATTAGTTTGCGTACCATCAAGACATCAAAATGGGGCTCATTTCAAACTTAGCTGGTTGCATCATGCAGATTAAAATGCTATAATAACTTATAACTTGCCATCAGTAAACGCTTATCTCCGGCTTCAAGATAACCAGCCTAAACGATAAGAAGCCCCTCTGACTCGCCAAGAACTGATATAGAAATGCTTGATATAAAAGTTCATTAGTGCCTCGTTCGAAACCTGTCGTGGAGGGATTATAGGAAATTTATGTCTTTTTAGGAGGGAACACTCCCACTTCCAGGCAATGAACACCATGAAGAATAAGCATCATCAATTACAACTTTCTCTGTCGTTCTCTCTCTTTCTCTCTCCCCGCCGTCTCTTGCTTGAACCCGCTTTCTGCGACCTCTTACTGTACTCCGTGGGCGCAACAAAAAAGCGGGGACAAAAATAAAACCTGAATGCTCTGCCTGTCGCAGCTTCAATTCTTTATCCGGTAGACGATGCAAGGCGCCGCCGTTAGCTGACGTTGCGCGGCAATAAAATCGCGGTATTAAGATTTTCTATTGGGCCGCTTACAATCTAACAGCACTACACATTTTAGTTATGCTTAATCGTGGTGCGCGTGGCGTTCCTCAATACGCGTTCCACGTAGGGATGGCCAACACCGCAGTCTGCAACCACTGTGGCGATGAGAAAGCTATATGAGACAAATTTTGTACCAGCGTCCGCAGTACTCGTCATCACAGGACTCGTCATCACATAGAAGACCATGCAAACGTACGTCACTGTGCTTTTTGATGTCCGCCAGCTGGTTGATGTGAACGCCTGTAATGGAAAGCCTACTTTGTTTTTTTAATACGACGCACTCTTTGCCTCAGTCAGCCACTTTGCACCGTTTTTTTTTCTCTCTCTCTCTGGCACGTTTCGCCGAGTAGCGCCGTACGGGCCCAGAAAGTCCGGAAGACTTGCAGCGCCGCCTGGTGTTGCAATGATCTCCGACGCACTGCGCTGTATGGAGTTGGTTACAACAATGTAATAGCAAAGACGTGTATGTATATAAGGTGTTATACAACAATAGCTGTGGTGCACATAGTATGTATGTATGTATGTATGTATGTATGTATGTATGTATGTATGTATGTATGTATGTATGTATGTATGTATGTATGTATGTATGTATGTATGTATGTATGTATGTATGTATGTATGTATGTATGTATGTATGTATGTATGTATGTATGTATGTATGTATGTATGTATGTATGTATGTATGTATGTATGTATGTATGTATGTATGTATGTATGTATGTATGTATGTATGTATGTATGTATGTATGTATGTATGTATGTATGTATGTATGTATGTATGTATGTATGTATGTATGTATGTATGTATGTATGTATGTATGTATGTATGTATGTATGTATGTATGTATGTATGTATGTATGTATGTATGTATGTATGTATGTATGTATGTATGTATGTATGTATGTATGTATGTATGTATGTATGCTGTCTCATTGTTATTGCTTGGCATAGTATTGACTCCCACGTTGCATGGTATATGCATTTATTTTCCTGCTTTCCCCTTTCTAACACCTTTTAAAAAAATTAATTCTGGCGTTTTACGTGGCAAAACCATGATATGATTATGAGGCACGCCGTAGTGGGGCACTCTGCATTAACTTTGATCACCTGGGGTCATTTAACGTGCACCCAATGCACGGTACAGCGGTGTTATCGCATTTCGCCGCCATCGAAATGCGGCCGTCGTGGCCGGTATTTGATGCCCTTGCAATTAGCAGCGCAATGCCAAAGCCATGCACTATGCCACCACGGCGGGTGCCTTTTTTTTTTCACCAGTCCCTGTGCAGGGTAACAAAGCGAAAACTCACATTATTAACCTTCCTGTTTTAACATTGTTTCTCTTAAGTTTGTTAATGTCGTATAGGTGAATCGATAGGAGATGTATTTCTACGCTATAGGCAATAAATGCTGAGCAGCTGTACAGCGGAACTATCGCATTTTGCTGTCTCCCTTTTTTACCCATGTGCTAAGTAAGCCCATGCCACGATAAAACCATACCAACGCATTTAAAGCGCTTCAGTATAGTGAGAGAGAGAGAGAGAGAGAGAAAGAAAGAGAGAGAGAGCGAGAGAACGAGAGGGAAAGAAAGAGAGAGCCCTTTAATGAAAGGCAGAGATTTTAGCCGGCGTAGGGGCATCGCTGACATGCTACTCTGCGTGGGGAAGGGAATTGGGGAGAGAAAGACAGAAGGAGAGATTGAGTATAGTTATCTTCGCAAGATTGCTTACGTGGTCTACAGAACGAAGTCTGCCTTCTGAATAAGCTTCCGCGACCGTTAAAGCGCGAAGAGAGAGAATGAGATGCACGGCGACGGCTGAGTTGCGCCAGGGCTTTGTGCCCTGCAGCGTGGGAAGGGGAAAAAGAGTCCAATAGACAAGAACAAAAAGAGCGCAGCCAATGAATGGGTCGCACGTGCAAGCGTGCGCGCAGAATTCACAACAGGCGCGCGAAGAAACCCGCCTGTTTGCGTTGCACCAAGCTTGCTTTTAGTGCAGATAAAACGGCGCTCTTTTTCGGCAAACATTCCGAGTAAGTTGTTGTCACAGCGAAACTTCACTTGAACGACCTCGAGAGTGCTTAAAAGAGTTTGCCGAAGGGAAAGCTTATGCGAAAGGTAGCGGGCGCATAGGGTGCCATTATCATAAGCTAATGAACCAAAATGTGCCCATATCAAACTCTCTTTATTTGTCGGTAATAACAGTGTGGCAGAAACTGTGCATAAAAAAAGTCGGGAATAGAAACAAGCGCTCCACAAATGAAAGCAGAGACAGAAAAAATACAAGACCGCCTGTGGTGTATTCCGCGGCGCGGATGACGAAATGAAAGAAAAACATCGGGGCGTGCGCTTTCGAGACACGCGGGCTGAGAAAGGAAATACCGAGTGCCCCCGCGGCTCCAGAGAACGCACGCTCCTTCAAATACATTGCTCCTCGCAGCTTCTGATAATGCTGCGTACAGGGCACAATGCGAAGGCGCCCCGCAAGGAAGCGTGCCGGCTGTGAATGTCGCAGATTTAGTTGCCACTGGAGTCGGCAGTGGCAACAGTTCAAAATATTGCACTCCGGTGCAATGACGGCCTTAAAACGGATGCTTCGTGAGTTAAAACTGGCAAAGGTTGGTTCATGAGTGTGAGCAAAGAACGGCGCTAAACGACAGGACTCAGCCGACAGCGTTGGTCTGTGACATCGTGTCAGTCTCAATGCCGTGCGTTGGCGTGTACCGTATGCGTCTCAGAACGCTCGAGTTTCACTCTATATACTCTTCGAAAGTGCCCCCAGTGATGCCTCTGAATAATGCATGTCGATTTCCAGAAAACATGCGATTCACATTTGTACTCGCGTGGAAAAAGCATCTGCGTCGTGATGTCAACAGTCACTTCTTTCTTTCATGTGAGTCACTGGTAGATGATAGGAAACGAGGTTATAGTTCATGCATGTTTTAAGTGAGACGTGGCTATGACTTACCATGATACGACATTACATCGTCCAAGCTTGCTTTCAGATTTGACTACTGCAGAAGGTCAATGGGCTGGGTTTGATAGACGATTGCGTTTTCTGTCAAAACAATATATTCGCATGCAAGCGGCACGCTTTTTTGCCTTGCCTTAACCCTTGCTCGTGGGATAGGAAATTATTTCTTCCTCTCTAACTAAACAAGAAACAGGTGGCTGCCTGGAGGCAATTGCAGACACACATGTATCCGAACCCGACGCTCCTTCGCCTCTGCTACTCCGACCTTTATTCATTCGTCGAGTGTAAAGCGTGCGGTGCCAGAGCAACGCTGCAGCACATGCTGTGGGAATGCACCGGTAGCGAGTCTTTCTACCATGCCTACCCCGACGAACGGGGTAGACATGGCAGTCTCTAACCGCGGGACGCGTTGGGAGGTGGCCCTGCTCAGACACGACCTCGCCGATCAACTATGGGCCGTCCGGTACGCCGAGGAAGCCGCCCGTGTCCAAGGGCTCGAGGCCCTCACCTAGGCTGGGGTGCTTATGGCCCCACCCCGCCAAAGTCGCCGGACATTTCGAGTAAAGTTTTCACTCTTTTGTGGAATTTGCTCTTCCGAATGCGCCACTAGACCAGTAAGTGGATTCAACGGCTTAGAAATGAGACAATTTTTGGGATCGCGCTTGCAGTAATTGCAAATTAATTACAAATAAGAGGACTTGGCGAAAAAGAATAAGACAAGAGGAAGGTTGCGTTATTATTATTATTATTATTATTATTATTATTATTATTATTATTATTATTATTATTATTATTATTATTATTATTATTATTATTATTATTATTATTATTATTATTATCATAATTAATTTTTGTGATAACCTTTCCGGCTATGACAAGTTTCTTACGTTCGATGATATCGTCATTTATAAATGACGATAGTACTATAGTATTATAGTACACATGTGGCTCGAGTAAATCACTTTGCTCTCTTGGTCTTATTTGTTTATTTGTTATTACTACTGCTTTCACAAAACTCTTTTCACATTCTTCGTCCCGCTTAATGCCCAACTCCGCCTATTTTCCATAGTGACATTTCACTCGCAACAAAGCAATCAAACAGTCTTACTTTCCCACTCGACGCAGTGGCTCCCTAGCTATGGCATTCTGCTGCTGAACACGAGGTCATGGGTTCGATTCATGGCCGCGGCGCGCGCACTGCGATCGGGGTGGAAGGCAGACACTTGTGTACTTAGATCTACCTGCACGCTAAAGAGCCTCGGGTGGTCGAAATTATCCTGGATCTCCTCGCTATGACGTCTACAATAAGCCTGGTGCTGCTTCTGGACGGTAAACCCAATAATTAGGATTTTGTACCTCACTCACGCACCGAAAAATTGAGCCCCGGGATTCGGCCATTCACTTCCAATGAATCTTGATGCGGGTGCATTGCACGTGGCCCTCGAGACTGCCAAGGTGGCGTCAATTTTGAACCATCAAGGTGCGCCCGGGAGAGAGGTTGAATGACCGCTCCTTGCGTTATGTGCAGAGCACTCGAAATTCTCTCACAATGCAGAGCAGAAACGCAAACCAGTGCAAAGCAGCGGCAAGTTGCGTACCCGCACTTGGAGAACGGAGGTATCCACGGAATGTTCCATAAACACCGCATGCTAGCAGGTGGAGGACAGACGTAGGTTCGATCGCACATCTTCACAGAGGAAAAAGCCGAGCACATGAAAAAGCAAAGGAAAAGAAAGGAAAGAATAATGATGGTGGTAGTGGTGGTGGTGATGATGAGGTTGCAAGCGGTTTTAGTATGGCAGTCGAGGCCGGCCATTGCGCCGCCTCTATAGTGCCCCTTTCTCGATCTTTCTGGGATGAAATCTGCTCATCGTTTACTATACATTAGAAAGTCGGCTAACTTACGGCACGTTTAAAACTATTTCCTAAGATATTTCAACTGTTCAAGGACTCCGCTGAAGTGTCTGGTTTTCTTTTACTTCTTTGCCTCATCAAACAAAAAGAAAAAAAAAAGGGGTGAGGGTGGGTAGTGGGTCTGCCCTCGTTCATTTTGTCTTTGTACTTTCCCTTTATTTAAATCCACTCAAATACTTCTAGCGTGTACGTGTCGCAATTTTATGACACTGTCAATTACCATCAAGTCACGTCTCAAGCTGGGCAGCCTAAGGAGGATGGATATAAAAAATAATAGCAATGGCAGAAAAGAAGAATGGCAAGCAGTGAGGGAGGAACTTTTTTTGCATCGGATCTCTTCATCATCGCCGCTGCTTTGGCGAAAGTATGTGTGAGCGGCCAGCTTGAAAGGACGGAGCTCGCAGCGACGTGTCTTCTCTCGGCTTTTGCTCCCATCACGCTGTAGTATAGCGTCATTAAAAAAAAGAGGAGGAGATACGTGGCTTTTCATTCTTCTTTTGTAACCGGTCTCTTTGGACTCTGTTCCGAGATTCTTAACAAGATACGTCTTGATGAGGCTCGTTGCAACACGCGCCGTTCAGCGGACACGCTTTGTTCGCCCGTTCGCTTCTCTTCATTCGCCTAAGGTCCCTCATTACAAGATCTTTTCAGCTCTTTTTTTTTTCGTGTCCTGAATGCTTGTCCTCCCCGAGAGCGAATACTTGTCTCTGTATATAAGAACAGCGTTTTGAGCCAGGGTTTGAACATAGAAGAGAAATCCTCCAACAGCAAGTGCGGTGTCACACGCATTCGGCATCAGAGTGTGTCCTTTGAACACGGCCTGGTGGAGTTAGCTTAGAAACGGGTATGAGAAACACTTGGGCAGGGCAGTTAGACGTCATTAGCGCAGAATTCCGGATATAACTGTGTTCAAGCGTGATCTGAGTCGGCACGACACCGCCAGTTAGTAGAACGGGGTGTTCTGGTCTCCGCCGCTTGTAAATAGCAGCAGTGTCAACTGACGTGCCACTGACAGTTCATATAGAACATGAAAAAAACTAAGAACAACGCTATGCATTAAGACCAATAATATTATGCTAGAGCTGCCACCCAGGACGCTGCAAGCGCGACGTTTTGGTCGGTCAGGCAAAACGCATACAAAGGATCTGTAGCGACGACAACGATTGCGTTCACCGCTCAAAAACGTTTAAGAAAATCTAGCTGAAAGAAATTATCCACAAATCTCTCTAAATAGGACCTACAAGGGTCCACTTTCTCGAGTAGTCGTATATACTATATGTATACTAAACGTAGCTTTGGTATTTTTAGACAGAACCGCTAACGGCCATGGCGGTAGATGTGGAACATTCTTAAAGCGTACGCGTCACATATACACTCTAAGAAAAAAAGGACTAAAAGGGGTAGGGAGGTTAGTCCTTTTGGGGACTAACTGATTTGCCACAACCATTAGTCCTTTTGGGGACGAACTGACATGGGATGAACTGTTACTCCCCATGCGCTTACTCCTTCGGGGACTAACAGTTGCCCCTGCCCGATGGTCTTCAAGGGAGTAACTGTAATTCGTTCCGATGCTCCGCAAAGGTGTAATTAATTAAAATAGGCATTTTACCCTAATAAAAAAATTAATGAGCTGAAAAAAAAACACGCCCCACAGCAGGATTCGAACTCACGTCCTCTCGCTCACAAGTCAGTTACTCTAACCACTTCACCACGCCGCTTGCTTGGCAAGACGGGCTATTTCCACAAGGTTAAGCATGGGAACGCAAGTGCGGCAATATAAAAGTGACTATTTTGTGCAAGCTATGCAGTCAGAGTCTAACGTTGAGTGTACTTGCAACCATAAGCGACTGCGAAGAGAAATCAGCCCGAGTATTTTTAGGGTGATTTAAACTGAGGCACTACGCCATGTATACGTGTAGCGAGCTCAAACGGGGCACCGAAGACGACAGAAAAAAGCAATTTCTCTGTCGCTTAGCGCGTGCCGTTTGAGCTACACATCGCTTCAGTTCGCAACCTCCTTGGAACGGAAGGAACTTAGGTACTATAGACCAAGAAAATCTAGCCGTCTATCAGTGACTTGCGCGTTTCATGTGTATCGCTCACTTATGGGGTGCGCACGAAGGGCATGCCTCTTCACATTCCAGTTTTAAGTTTCACGTAATTTTCTCACGAAGAGGCAACGTGCTGCTTTGCATGTAGTTCAATAGACAATGCACGAACTTCGAACCATTCACGATTTATAGACAATACCGTTTTCGCCGCATCGCTCCATGACACGGACGAAAACAGCGAAGTGCCTGGGGAGTAACTGTTGCCGTTCGTCCTCCCATTGCTCTCTTTCCGAGCAGGGACTAAACACTTACTCTCCGAAATTTGCACACGGCCCGCACATTCAAGCAGTTAGTCCTTTGAGGGACGAAAGCGCCCTTTTTAGGACTAACGGCGCAGTTACTCCCGTTTTCCCCGGGATTTTTCTTAGAGTGTAGGACAGTACGTGACTTGCGAGCAATCACCTGGTCACTGAATACTCGCACTTGCTGCCTCCAGACATCAAGGCTGCCAGAATCGGAACTGTTGCTATGCACAGTGAGGGTTAATTCTCGATGCATACTTAGGCCCCTATACACAGCGAGAACGCATTTACAAAATCGGGCCGCGGACAACACCGCCGCTGTTTGGTAGCATGGACCACTGGCGGACTGGAGAGGCCGGCCGGCTTTCATGGGCGTACGTTAGGATTGAGAGCGCCCGAAATCACAAACGTTCTCCCGCTGTAATCTTTCCCGAGTCCCCACTACGCCACAAGGCGACGGAGTTGGTGCTAAATAAAGGCATTAATTATTTCTATCCCTCTCCTGCGTAAGTGTGTGCAGTAATTGGAAATCGGCGCGCCTTCCAGAAGTTGGAAGTATTTGACGAATGAACGGATGCTTTAGAAGCCTTTATAAGGATATTATGCGACGGAGCGCCAGGCGAAACGACAATACAACGCACCTCACTTGACATATAGTCTCCCGCCTATATGTCTAACTACATCCGCACGGCATTGTTTTGTTCCGCTTTTTCAAGGTGCATGGAAGAGCTACGCCGAGTGCGTAACTCCAGCGCTCGGATGCTTTCGTTTACGGCAGCTATTCTTGTCAGACTATACTGGGTGCCGCCGCAACCAGCGTCGCCTATTCGCGACGAGGCAGAGACACTGTTGGCCGCGACGTGTCGCCCGCTGTGTCGGCAACGTCTCGACCTCTGTTTGCGCTACCAGAAAGCGCTGCTGCGTCAAAAATATTTAACTAGAGGGAGTCTTTTTCTCTAAGCCCCAGCACTGAAAGAGACTGTATTGGAAGGAGTCTGCTACTACTGTCGTCTAGTTCAGAGACGTGATTTGGTATATATATACATATATATATTGTCGTCGGCTCGGCGTTCCAGTTTCTCCCTGATATGTTCTGCATGAAACGCAAGCAAAGGGGAACGTCGCGGCTGCGCACGAAGCTATGCCGTCACTGCGTCTTCTTGTCAGGGCTTGTCATAAGCTCTGTCGTTCCTATCAACGCGTGTGTGTGTAGTAGCACTGTATACTGTAATGCGCACCAACTACTCAGGCTTTGCCGAAGTGTAGCTGTAAACGCCAGACAAAAATAATGTCGTCAATGCACATCTCCTTTCCCTCACACTTTCTGCATTTGCTCCACGGATGACAACGGCGGGTAATTACTCTAACATTTGAGGCACCGCTCATCAGACAGAGCGAAATGTGTAGAAGAATAATAAAATAATAAAACTGCTTCCTAAATTTCAACTTGAAGGGGTTCTTTCTTACTTCCAGAAACTTTCCTGTAAAAATGATCAATTATTACTAATTTACCCCGACTGATTGAACAACTCATTATACATACTTTTAGGCCTGCTGCTTAGGGTACAAAAATATAGTTGAGGTTTTATCCGTAAGAGATTACGTTAACGTTTCATTGTTTATGTCACATTTCTTGCGACACTCGCTTAATTCTTTGGAGCGAAATGAGTCTTGTCAGAGCCAGGTGCGGGCTAGGACAGGCTATTAATTACTTTTTATTTTTTTAGCCTTTCTTATGCTACTGCAGCATTTCCGACAGTGCAGCAATAAAAATGCCGTCACTTTAACTCAACGGGAATGAAATAGGGGCGAAACTTGTTCCTATGCTGCAACCTTGAGAAGAAAAAAAGAATAGCAAAAGAGGATGAAGGAAAAGTGAGGAGTTTATCCGATTTGCTTCTCGGCAGCGTTGCAGGCGGAGCGGGATATATGGAACACCCAAACTACATTCGACATTAATACATTATTGCGTTGCCTTAAAGCACAAGTGTTTACGCAATTGCTTCTTCCCTTAATCCCCTCTTTTATTTCTCCGTCTGTCTTCTTTTACTTGCCCTTGTACTAATTTATTCAATAGTAGCAAAAACGAAGTGTTCAGGCATGTATAACACATAAAACACGTTTATTAGTCACATTATAGGAAGCCAACAAACAAAGACACCAAGGACAGCATAGGGGAAATTACTTCTACTTATTAATACAATTAATGGAACGATAAATTATTGGAAATTAAAGTGGATGAAAAACAACTGGCCCTAGTTGGGGCGTGAACCCACGCCTTCGCATTACGCGTGCGATGTTCTTACCAAATGAGCTACCGCGGCGCCGTTTTCTCATCCACGTTCTGAGGTATTTATGTTTATCTGCTAGAACTAAATCTGGGCGCGTTAGCTAGCGCCACCACTCACGACCTTGACGGCGGACGTAGAACATCTTTCCTGCCGCAGGCGTCACCTGTACGTGATCTTTTTGGGTGAAGGAAACTGGTTAACAAACCCACACATGTTTCCCGAAGGCATCAATGCTGCCGGATTCGAGGCTGCTCTACATCCGCCGTCAAGATCGTGAGTGGTGGCGCTGGCTAACACTTCCAAGTTTAGTTATAGCAGATAAACATAAATACCCACGAAAATGGATGGGAAAACGGCGCCGTGGTAGCTCATTTGGTAAGAACATCGCACGCGTAATGCGAAGGCGTGGGTTCACGCCCCAACTAGGGCCAGTTGTATCTTGATCCATCTTAATTTGCATTAATTTATCATTCATTAATTATATCAATAAGTACAAGCAATTTCCCTCATTCTGTCCTTTGTGGTATTGTTTCTTGGCTTCCTGTGAAGTGACTAATAAAAATTGGGCCCTCGGTTTCCTTTCTTCTCTTTTATAAAACACTTTGTCACTCAGCAAATACATTCAATATCGTAATTTCAATGGAAATAGAAAGAGAGATGGAATGAAGAAGAAAAGGAAAAGAAAGGAAGGGGTTAAACCACTGGGCATCTCCGCTTGTCTATCCTGTACTGGGGAAGGCGAAAAGAGGTATAAAATATTAGAAGAAACCAGGAAAAATAAGCGAAATAAAAGTACAAGAATCAGCAGTTTTGGCCTGTCTTTGTGTGGGCACTGATACACAATATTTAGAGTGCCACATTCTATTACGGTTGGCGTGTAGCACCCCGGGTAAAAAGGATGCTCGACCACCATGCCTCATCGAAACGAAGGGTGAATTCCCAATTTGTTGTGGTTGTCTCGAGTGGTTACCGGTCTGGCAGGTCCCCGCAGTACTTACAGGCCCCTCCGTGTGTGTACATACCTAAGCGAAACGAAGAATGGATTCCTAATTTGCTATGGTTTTCTCGAGGGGTCGCCGGTCTGGCTGGCGCCGCGCAGTGCTTACGGGCCCCTTTATGTGTGTGCGACTTTAGAAGAACCCTTTCCACGAACTGTCAAGCTCTATAGAACATCCGCGAACCAACGTCGCCTAGAAGAAAGGATAAGCGCCTACGATCCCAGACCTGCGGGTTGATACCTGCGGAGGCGGCCCGTCCAAGCTTACCTGAAAATGCTGGCCGGAGCAGCCGCAAAGCAACAACGGGGACGTGCGACCTCACCCAGGAGAGTATGAACAGCTGCAAAGCACCGATTGTGACTCAGTGCCTGTCACGTGATGTTGACGTGAGCAAGACCCCGCCTACGACGTTAGTGGGCCTATTTAAAGGGCCCCGCAATGTACTTTTACACTTCACTTTCATCTTCTTATCTTTCACCAACCATCGAATAAACCGTGAAAGTTTCGCACTAGAAGTCGTCTCGTCCCTGCCTGCTCGCCATGGTCTACCGGACGCCTGCAGCCCGCCCACAACGCCACGCTACCCAATAGTAACGCCGGTCGAGCTGCGAGAAAAACGCGTCGCAACAAGTGATCGGCAGCGGTGGGGTGCGCTACCCTAGACAACGCAACAATTCTCACACACAGGCCATACACAGGCGTGCGACATCACACAGTGTGGCCTTGTGGGACACCGTAGCCATTTATCGCACAATCAGGTGCCTTTTATATAATGGAGCAGCACACTGAATTTGGTTTTTGTGCGCGGGCGATTGTCCAGCAGGTCTAACGTGAAGGAAAGCACTTCTTTTCGCTGCTTAAAATGATGCCACTCAGGAAAATGTGTGATTGTTCTGCTGCACCCGCAAATATCAATACTGGGCTTCTGGCCATTCCGATACGCATTCGACTATGCTACTCCAAGCCATAGACGAACTAGAAGCGTGCAGTCACGTCGTGAGAGGCTGGACAGAAGACGAAACTGTACATTAGTAAAATTAAATTATATCACAAACATACAAAGTCATACAATAGTTATTGCTCGCATTGCTATTATAAAGGCATTGCTATCATTAAGGCTTGCGTCTGTAATCTGGGTGGAATATCACTTATCATGTGTTAGGTCACGCGCACGCTCACAAAGTGTTTTCACTGCGTCGGGCACTGAAAGCAGGACTGCAGCACAGCTGCCGCTGTCGTTGGCAGACTTGGCGGCTGCAGCTGCTAGGTCGTTTCGATAGATGCGGCAGTCTAACCAGACCCGCCGTGGTTGCTCAGTGGCTATGGTGTTGGGCTGCTGAGCACGAGGTCGCGGGGTCGAAACCCGGCCACGGCGGCCGCATTCCGATGGGGGCGAAAACACCCGTGTACTTTAATTCAGGTGCACTTTAAAGATTCCCAGGCGGTCGAAATCTCCGGAGTCCTCCACTACTGCGTGCCTCATAATCAGAAAGTGCTTCTGGCACGTAAAACCCCATAATTTAATTTTTTTCCGGCCAACCAGTGAAATATTGTGCCGAGTCCTATGTCAATTGCTCGGTGGTAGACTTGTATGATGTCTGCGACGAGCGGCTCGTGGAATTCGTGACGCAGTGCGGAAACTCTGGAGAGCTGCGTTTGGGTGACGGAAAACGGACCATGAGTAGAGTTGCAAGGGAAACAGGCTCATGAGATTTCTACCAGTCGACGTAGTCATATATACGCCATGCTAAGGGAAGTGAACCACTAGAAAGGTTTAAGGTTCAAGTTACGTGATTGATTGATTGGCTGATTTTTATTTATTTATTTATTTATTTATTTATTTATTTATTTATTTATTTATTTATTTATTTAATTATTTATTTATTGATGTTAACGTTTCTGACAAAATGCGTGTCTTGTGACGCTGAGGAACGCGGACGCACGTAACTGTCAGAGGTAAACAAGACATAGAAGAAAGGAAGGGCAAACTGTTTATTCTTACGTATCTTGTTTTCCTTGTATGTCGTAACAGTAGACTGATCACATTAAGGTTTCATAGCGGCATAGCGTATGCGACAGGCGTTGGGAACTATCGTCACCACCTTTAACGACCCTTTAACGTGCACTGAACGTATAGCACACGGGCATTTCTGCATTCCGCCTCATTTTATCATGACGCACCGCGACCAAAAAAAGAGAACCCATAACCTCATGCTTGGCACCGCTACGCCTTTGATCCACGCAGCCGGTACGGCGAGTTTTTTTCTACTGAGAAGTGAGCCTAGAGAACCGAACTGCGCAACAAGAAAAAAAAAAGGCAAACCTGTGGGCTGTGTTAGATGGTAAACTAACCTCCGTTTCTTTTTAGTAATGTCTGTATAGCTACGCGTGATCAAATCAAACCATTATTACTTTTCATTGGTCAATTCCATTGTTCCATATTCCATTGTTTTATTTACTACGGTTCTCTCTTGCTCGATGTCTCCACGCGCGCCAACGGGGAAAAAAATATTACTTCAAATAAATTATATTGTGAGAATCAACGTTTTTAAACTGAGCAGGGACGCCGTAGCGGAGGGCTCCGGAATAATTTTGACCACCTGACGTTCTTTACCGTGCACCCAAAGCACAGTATACGGGTGGTTTCGCACTCAGCTCCTTCTGTAATGCGGCTGCCGCGGCTGAGAATCGATCCCGTGACCTCGAGCGCAGCAACATGAACCCCATAGCTACTATGCCATGTAGATCTTTGTAGATCTTTGTAGATCCGAACAAATTAGCTCAAGTTTTCTCGCAACCTAATCACTGCAATTAGATGTAATGTGTTTCCCTGAAGCAATAAAAAAAAGATCAAGAACAGCAATGTAGTTAACCAGTGAAGCACCTAGCGCTTCTTTATTTTTTAACTTCATTATTGAACTTGCTGGAAAAAAAGGCATTTGAAGCAGGTAGACGTCAAACTTTAATTTACGTGCCGGTCATGCGAAGGAATTCTATCTCACGTAACTATCATTCGGGCAGCCGTACACATTTTTTTTATGTACCTGATACCCCCCCCCCCCCCTTTTCTTCAACACACGGCAGAGACGAACTGATGAAGCGCAGAGGTAATTAGCCAGAACTTCGAATGCCGCCGCCAAGTGAAGTAATTGGGTCTGCAATTGCAGGTGTTGTATGCGAAGAGAAACATTGCCACAACACGAACAGCACTCGCGTGCATTCCCATCTAGAAAGCAAAGAATCTTTTAGAAAGCTACGCCAAGTCACAGTTGGCAAATTACAGTTGTCTCGGTTTGAGATAGAAATTTGGCGCGTTCTATAGGGACTATTGCATCATTCGCAAGCACGCGAAGTATCGCTGCTGCATCCGTTCTAGACAGCGGGATGGGTTCCTATGCGCCCTATTCATGAGCGGATCGAGGAGCTTCATCGGCATACTCGTTGCCTATTACAATATACCTGCCAACCAGTGAGCTTAAATTCGTACTAAAACCTCGCAGACGTATCGGTGGCAATGCAAGAACTTTGTCCTAAGCGCACGCCTTTTTTGGCAAACACGTACGCCTCACGGCATACGCATGGTAACAAAGCTAGCACATCAGACCATGATAAGACTAACAAGCAACATATTCTTTTTAGGTGACAGGGGACTTTTGCAGCGACATTGCTAACACTGACTTCACCTGCTTGGGAAATTTGTCTGAATAATTTTGCTCGAACCAATCAAGTATCTTTCTGGTATATGACGTCTTGCGTTGGCTCATGAAGGTGGTGAAAATACCATCACAATTTCTTTTTTCATTCATATTTGCAATTACGAACCGACCCATCTTTTAAGACTCTTAAAAATCTTTTTGTGAATTGAATTTAATTTTTGTAAGGCATGACGTAACAGTCGTAAAATTTTAAGACGGGCCCAAATTAATTTAAGACGGGCCCACGAATAGTTCGGGAAAGTTGGCATGAGACGATGGCATATATGTCTTTACGGCATGGGATGCCCTTACTTGAGGAGGTAACGAAGGAGCTTCCGAGTTCGTATAGCAAATTCGCAGGTTCCCTACAGCGCACACAGGCTGTGCGCTCGTGACCTCGTTGGCCCGGCTCGACGACCGACCGCTTTCAGAGCAGACAGCCCTGGACTGCCGGCCGATACGGTCGCCACACCTACAACTCGGTCAAAGCGCTTTCGAAGTTTCCACATTCAAGTGTTCTATCAGAGAGACTTTGATAACCTCAGGCGTTCCCCACCACCTCTATTTATTTGTAGCCTGTTTCGTTTGTTTCTCCGCTATTCTCTCTGTCTTTCTTTCCCCTTAATCCTCCTCCCCCACCCCCTCTCTGTGTATGGTAGCATACTAAAACCTTTCTTTTCTTCAGGTTAACCTCCCTGCCTTTCTTATCTTTTCTCTCACTTTCACTCAATAGCTACACAAAATAACTGGAGCAATACTGTGAGTTGTGAATATCATATCCCCCTCCCCCCCGTAAATATTTAGCGAAGGAAAGACATCGTGCTTGTTTCTCGATGACGTAAGCATTTCGCAGGGGCTGTGATATTGGGCAAAAAAATTGCTAAGTTATTTATTTTTCTCTAGATAACTACAACTGGAAGAGTTCGGCCTATTACAGAAACGTATATTAGATCACTTCTTATATTTTCTTCTAACTTACCTTTTTATAATCCCTTATATTTATGTAACCTTCTCAAAACTGCTTATATAGCTAGCTAACTAGGGCGGAATTCAAAAGTCTGGTTGCACGCAAGAGAAGTTCGTCTTTGCTAACGCGGAAGGCAGCTACAGCGAGATTTCACGTTATACAAGACGAGGAAGCTGCACTTTCCAAGTTTCCGTGCAGAAGCGTTTAATTACGATGTTGCGTCCAGAAAGCGTCGCCTGCTGCCTTAGTGACGCGGGAAGAGGCCGTTACTCGCCGTCACGTGCTCTACGATTTCTCGACGCTTGCGCAATAGCACGCATTTGTGACAGAAACAGTTACTTATATGTAATAAAGAAAGAGGCGGTAGGCTTACCAGCGATCAGGAGCCTTTGTTCAGCCTAAAGATCGATACAAAAGAAAATGCCATCGCAGATGTATAGCCTAACCCGAGCAACTCATACATCAACGAAAGTGAAGCTGTATGAAGGAATTCTCACTCCTTTCGGAAGTCCAAGCAGTCTGTTCTGCCATTACCCGAAATCAACGCAAGACTTTTAAAATGCCTTCACTATATTCACTACAGTTCATTCGCTATACCCGAGCCTTCTCATGAGCTTCGCCATGTTCACGATTTCTACGGAGATTGATCCCTTATCCTTTAAGTTGATCCTTTAAGTTCATTAAAAGATAAAACAACAACAAACCGTATGGTACGAGGGTACTCATAAAAACAGGTACTAAAATTTATTTTACAACCCAGTGGCCCAGACTCAATACCCACGAAATTTTTGTCCATTCGGGCCGCTCATAGCTGACCTCCAACGTGGAACTAGTGAAACGCGACGTGAGAAGCAGAAAACAAAAAACAAAGATGAAGAAATTACGGAGTGCTGGTTAAAATAAACCGCGCAAAGAAGGTGTTGTCCGTTCCAGTGAGGTATACACAAGGTACCTTTTATTTTATACTCATCAATAATTACATTTCAAAGGCAGTTTAGGGCTCCAACGCAAACTGTGTTGCTGGCTGTTCTTTGATACTGACCACGCGTGCGCGAAAAAAGAAAAAAATTCACCGACGTTTGCGATACTCCCTTATGCGAAATTTGAGCTTAGCCATATGCGTGTTTTCATCTCTCGATATACTGGCTGGTGTGGACAATTTGTCTCGTGCGGCACATTGCTAATGAAGCGAAGTGTGGCGCCACTGCCTCGCTCATCGGAAGATCGCGAGAGGCAGCGCGTGGGTGACGTGTGCGGGTGATTCACAGCAGCCGCCGCAGACAGACCTCCGCTCATGCAGCACTTTGCTTCTATACAGACGACTCACAGCACTCTGGCGCCATTTCGTAGCCATCGTCACCGCAAAACCCGTCTAGCGCGGCACTACGCTTTTCTTACGCTTTCGCCATACCCTCGTCCTCAGCTTTCTTCCTCGCGCTCTCTTCATTATCGCCGTCTTTCATCGGCCGCTGCACTCCGAGTTCGCTCATTGATCCTTCGCTGTGCTCGTTCGCTGGATTACGCCGACGCCAACGCTCAACACAAGAACGACCGCCTAGGAGCTGCGCTCTAAAATTCAATTCGTGGATGAGCCCCTTACCCCCTTCAGTAGTATCCACCTGCCACGTTAAAGTGTTTCACGTACGAACGCTGCTCCAAATTTCGGAACTGCAGTGACCAAAAGCGGCACCTGGAGTCGGCATATACCGGGTAATGCAGCTAAGCATTTGTGCAAACAGTTCATCGCGAATTTTTTGTCACTTCCTGTCGCAATTATTTTTACCGACCATGCTCGTTGGTTCACCAAACAGTACAGAGGACGCTCTTGGTTATCACGGAGGAGTACGTACGCAAATAATGTGCACTGGCAAACAAAAGCATAAATAAATAATCAATCATGTTTTCGAGAAGCTCGTCCTGTGGCCTCCTTCTCCCTATCCCAATTCTTCACTCACTCTATGGCAGGCCATTGGAGAGCGCCATGAGAATGTGCGTGCCTCATGAACACGAGGGCAGCGTTTCGAACCGACCACCGGACTTGCGAAAATGCTGCAAAACTTGCTTTTCTTGATTCGCCTTCGCCTTTCATCGATCCATACGTATCGAGGTGGCAGGCTAATTGACGCGTTCGTAAAATGCGTACGCAAGCGCCGAAACTGCTGCGCTTGCGGGCCTTAGTGGCGCAGGTGTTCGTTCTTAATTATTTTCCAGCTGCTGTGTTTGTCGCACTCGCGCGCGCTTTTGTTTATTTGTTTACTGAACTTGTCTTACTCAATTTGTCCGACCTTCGCCATTCTTTCTTTTTTTTCTTTCTTTCTTTTTTTTGTCTTGGGCCGGGGCGCTAACGACGCCGAGGGCCGCTCGACGATAAACGGTGCGGTGCGCGCGGGCGCGTGAGCGCCGCTATCAGCAGCGCCGAGGCGCCGACGCTGCCGCGCACGCACGCCGCACTTCGCTCGACAAATGTGAATTTGATCTGTTCTCGATAGAGTTCCCCAGAGGCCCGCGCTCCACCGGCGTTCCTGCAGGGTCATTAGGAACGCCGCCCGGCGCTCCGTCTCTATTCGAGTGGCCCATCATGCAAACGCGCGCGCACACCGGCAAGGCCGGACGCGGATCCGCTCGCACTGGTCGCGCGTGGCGCATCCATCACGAACTCCCGGAACGGTACGCGGCGAGAGTAAGGCGGGGAGGGCCGAGCCCGCCCGGGATATCCGTGCCTGCGCACGGCTCTCCAGGGTGCTTGCGCAAACTGCGTGCAGAAAATGAACAGCACGCTGCGAGAAGTTCGGCACGAACGGCCGAGAGCTGAAGTCGTAATGAATCGTTTCTTCGAGAGTCGGACGTAACGGCAATTGCACCGCTCGGACAGATCGGCTAGGACAGTATAGAGCACGACGAGACATCCGACGCCGAAGTTACTGCTTCGACTTATATTCGCACACCGTACCTTCGAGAGTGCAGTGGCTTCAGCACGCTGTTCAGCGCACTTTAGTTTTTCTGAGCTATTCTTTTTTTTTTTCAGCTTTGCGTGTTCCTCTGTATTAGCTTCAATAATGAAAGCAAAATATGTCGTACCTAGATTGAGGCGTATGTACTTGTGGGTTAAGTACGCAGCTAAACTGCGCAGGCTCTGTACGTTGCACAGTATCATGGAAACGAACGCTAGAAACACCGGGACTGATTTTTCGTGATATCGCGAATCATATACGTCTCGTTTCCTGCTGAGGAACTATTATGCATAAGAACAGCTGTGGACGCGAACAGTTCATGTGTCAGCACATGTAGGTCCACGTGTAAAGTACTGTTATTGAAATTTTTATGGCTGTACGAATGATCTTGTGTACGATACCACGATGCGTAAGAATAGTTTCGGTAACAGTTTGATATCGAAAACCATGCACAAGGCGTAACAACTCCCCGCAACACGCCTCCAAAGAGCGTTTAACGCTTCAGTTTCAATTTTCATTCCTACAACAAACAACGGCACGGGCTAAAATCAGAAAAACAACGCCGCACCATATAGTGCGCCTGCTCACGGATATTTGATAAGGTAATCTTCGGAATTATTGAATCACCAAGGTAGGATTCGGATGCTGGAATGAAGACACGAACTTCCATCACAATACAGACGATGGCAGTGTGTATATATATGCGCTCAACGTCCCAAGCGTGTTCGTGATCGCCTTCGGCTGTGGTCTGTGCACGCCACTATTGGTTAGTGTGTGGGCCTCTCCATCACTACAGTGCGCGCCGATCGAGTGGCCGAGCCGAGGGAGCACAGCGACCGCTTCTCAAAGGAGATGGATGGCGTATGTTCGCTCGCCTACTGCTCTCCGTTGCAAAGGTTGTGCGCGCCGACAGCAAACAAAGAGCGACTGCTAGGAACATCCCAATCCTGTGCTTGTTCCCCCATGCTTGTTGTGAAGCTCGCATGCGGCAATCCATTGTGATGCGCTTACATAAGGCGCTGAAGGGGGCAGGACGCTGTATGCGGGCTTCAGCAGACTTCATCGGCTCCAACCTGAAAACCGGAATGCCCCCTCTCTATTGCACGTGTCTGCCGTTATGTGCGTCAAGTACAACCATGCGCGGCGTTTACTTTTTACATTCTGTGCTATTTCTTGTTATGTTCCCTTGCACCTGAAAGGAAGCAAATTCGGCTCCTTCTTTTCTTTCTTCTGCACTTGTTCTGCGTGATGCAAGTTGTTTTTGCGAGAAGCGAGAAACGATGCAACAAGAATTATGGAACTTTTTTTAATAATGCATGGCATGCATAATGTTGGCATATATTTTAAATATTCATAGTGAATCAAGCATCGCGTGCATTCCTAAGCATTTTGGGAATGGAAGTTTGGAAGAGTAACTTACGAATTTACTTCGTCGTATCTCACAAAATGGCGCGTTTCATTCCTGGCCTCGCGTTACGAGCTTGTTTACTTAAGATACTTTTCATGTTGAAATGTTCGTATTGTTTTGGGAAAGGCGAACAGGTAACCGTCTGCCTGCAACGCTGCTGTCTTTCCATATCACTCTCACATCCATTATTCGTCACTTCCTTTTCACGCTGTTCCTTCGCCTTCCTAGAATCAAAACGGCCCAAGTGCCCTTCATCGGTGCCTGTGCGTGACTGAAAAAAAAGAGGAAAAAGACGGAAAATCTGTGCTAGCCGGCACCCACGCGGCTGCGAAACATTTCTACACAAGCTCTTCGCACGCACCCTTCGAAGGCACTGCACTTCTCGCAGAATCTGCGCGATTACTCGACAAGAAATGAAAGCACGGCACTGCCGACACTGGATAGAAACTGGCACGTTGTGTGGACGGTATAGCACTGCTCATGTACCGATGGGGCGTGCTGCTTGGCGATCCATCGGGTGCTGCTGCATCCGAGCTCACGCTTAGATTTATTGACAGCGAAGCTCGCAAGGCGCTGCCACACTCGTGGCAGCTGACAAGTCTGACCACCAAGTTCCGCTTCTGGAGCGAGATTTCGAGAAAGGTATGTGTGTGTGTGTTTGGGGGGGGGGGGGCTAGAAGAACTAGCGGTCTTTTTTTTTTTTCCTTTTCGCAGGCGAAATACTTAGCAAAACACGAGTGACTGTTGTCGTTGAGAAACAATAGTTCTGCTTTCTTCCCTCCTTCCTCCACCCTTGAAAGCAGTTTGGAGGTGCTTTAGAGGTCGTCGTTTCTTTTTTCATTCCGTGCGGACTTGAAAGTGAGAAAGAGAGGAGAGTTGGACTGGCGTCGGTCTCTGCAGGCTGCGCTGTTTCTGCGGAACATTTGTCACCGCGGGCCCCCAGTGCAGCACTGCTCGTTCACGAGAGAGCTGATTATTTCGTGCCGGCAAATTTACGGCCGCTGCAGCGCCTTGTCATAAATTTTATCGGTGGGCGCGCGCGGGCTTCGCACAGCGCGCGCTGTTTGCGAGAGCTGAGGCGACGTCGACAAATGCGCCTTCGCCTGTTTGCGAGCGCGAGCCGCACCGGGCTCGCGATGTTCTTCTAAGTTCAGAGATTTTACGATTGCTCGTTCGGCTTCTGCCCTGCGCGCTGCTCGGCCTCATCAGTGGCGGCGCTGGGAATCGGGAGACGCGCTAGCACGTTCACTTTCGGCAAGGGACAAGACGTTGGCTGAACTCTGCAGGTCCGAGAGCCGGGGTTGCCTTCATTCCTCAGTCGACCATTTGACTCGCGAAACGACCGGTAAAGACAAATTTACGCTGTCTGGTCCCGATGACTTATTGAAAGTACAATAGTTTGTCCCGTCATAGAACGGGACCGAAAAATGACAATCTACTCTTTTATGCTGTCAGGCGTTTAAATGGTTCAAACATATAAATTTGATGCTGAGGCTTTACGTGCCAAAATCACGATGTGATTATGAGGCACATCGTACCGGGGGATCCCAGAATGATTTTTACCACCTGGGGTTCTTTAACGTGCATCTGAATCTAAGTACACAAACGCTTTTGCATTACGCCCCCATCTAAATGTGGCCGACGTGGCCTGGATCGACCCCGCTACCTCGAGCTCAGCGGCGCAACGCCATCTGGGCTACCGCGGTTGTTAAAGGCTTAAAATAATAGTTCGCGCAGCATGTCTTTAGTGCGAAATGGCGCAATAAAATTTCTTCGAAGCATTTTTAGTCGAGGCCGTGAAAAGCTTAGTCGCCCATGGAGAGGAGCCATATCTGGCCGCACAGACACACGCCTCTACAGCAGCTACCTTGAGGGCGCTTTGCGGGGCGTGGCCAAGGGTGGGTGTTCGTCGTCTCGCTATTCCTTTTTCTTCCTTCTGTAGCGCGCCTTCGAGAGCATTTTTGTCTGAACGAATATGTTATATTACGTGCTTGGTTACGCGCGCTGCTCGGGGTGCAACCTACTGCAAAACTGATTTGTGAAAGTAGATTTGTTCCAAACCTCGACCACAAAGTAGGCATATACTTCTGGTCGACTATGTAAAGAAGAAAATAAACAAAAAGACAAAAGAAAAGATAAGAAAGAAAGAAAGAAAGAAAGAAAGGAAGAAAGAAAGAAAGAAAGAAAGAAAGAAAGAAAGAAAGAAAGAAGGGAAAAAGAAAGGAAAACCGATTTCGGCGAAGAGCATGGACGGGAACCTTTGCAATACAAGCTAAACGGATTTCGTGCTTTATACGAGGTCGAATCAGAAAGTATCCGCCCCTATGTTTTATTAGCCAAAGTAAGGTATGTACAGGTAATTAGAAATATGCGTACTATTATAGGTACCTTACACTATTTTCCCACATAATCCCCACACCATTTCAGACATTTGTCCCATCGAAGCACTAAATTTGAGAGGCCCCTGTCGTAGAATTCGTCCAGCTGACTGTGGCTGTGACAGCGGCTGCCATGAAACCTTATGGTACGCCTAGGACCGGTGAACGATGTCGTAAACACTTCCATGTGAAATGCCAAGCTCCCGGGAAATGTCCTTGAGGGGCACACGCCGATCCGCTTGCACCATTGCATCCACGCGGGAAATGCAGTCGTCAGTCAGCGATGCATGTGGCCTCCCCGAACGCTCAATGTCATGCAAGTCTTCACAGCCTTTTGCGAACTCGCAACACAAGCACCTCGCACTTCTCAAAACGAGGCACCTTTCCCCATATCTGGGCTGCATATCCCTGTGGATTTCGATGGGCGTTCGTCCCTTGCTCCATAAAAAACGAATCACACTTCGTTGCTCGTACGCAGTGGACGCGTGAAGCACAGCCGCCACCGTCAACAACTAACAGCAGCGCCGTGCCGCGGAGCTAACGGCAGATAAGGCGGGGTCCAAGAAAGGTCCACCGCTGGGAATGGATACGTTGACTTCGCATTTACAGCCGCAATTTGGCAAAAAAAAAATGGGAAAGGACTTTCTGATTCGCGAGAAAAGCAGTTTGGTTTCTCTTGGCTACCTTCGGAGATTTTTCCCTTTTTAGTAACCGTACTTTCTACGCAGGTATCGCGCTGCGAGCTTGAATGAGCTTATTTCAAAAATATGCCGTGGCATAAGTGAGCTCTCCCAGTAGTCATAATTGCCAAAAATAACTTAGGGCAAACACGTGAAGGCACGAAACCCTCCACTTTCCTGAAGCGTACGCCCGAAATACTTTTGTGCGTGCGCTTCTAAACTGTATTTCAAACATTTCAAGAAGCATGAAGTTGCTATACTGCTCCCTAGAAACGTCAGCTGTGCACAAGAAATTGACAGCCAATGCTGTTTCTCATATAGAGATATCTATAGCTGGGGGATCAGGCTGAAAGCATGTGGTTTCTCCTACTCTATTTCAACTCGAACTAAGTAGCTATGAGCAATGAAAATTACTCCAAGAGTAGACTGAATAAATAAAAAAAAGGGGGAAGGAAGAAGCAAATGGTGGATGACGTAGTATCATTCTTGAGCGTGAGGTTGAAAACAAAAAGTTCAAACGCACGCACATTGTCAATATTGTGAGACTTGGTTGCACGAAACAAAAGAATTCCGCACAACGCTTATTACCCTCCTTACAATGGATGGAGAATGCCGTTGCCCAAGAAAAATCCCCAAAGGGCGCGCGGGAATGCTGGGACGCAATTCACTAAGCTGCGCCGTTCGCACGCAATTTCTTAGCCGAAAAGTTCTTACGATAAGGTAAGGGTGCAACCAAAGTGACAGCGCATTTAATTTACGGCGTCGTATGACAGCGGAGAGGAGGCAAAGTTCAGATTAAATGACAAAGGAATGAAAGCAGCGAGGTCAATTAATAGCAAGATCGCACATCATGCATCTCTAGTTGAGGCTATATTCTCACGGCTCCCTCAAATCACTGCACACCCCTGTTCGACAGCTACATTTTCCGGGCGTCTGCTACAACGCCGACAAGCGCAGCCGCGTTCGCCCGTTCGCTGCGCCGCCGTCAAAAGAACCGCAGTGGAAATGTTACGCATTCTTCTCACATTTCTGAGAGAGACAGAACTGATGTACACACGGTGACATAGTTGGCGCAAAAAGAGACGTTCAGGTGGAGCGATCGCCAGCCAGGTCTGCCAGGCTAACCGCACCTGTAGCATCATCCCCCCCACCATCCCGATATGACAAAGTCACTAGATGTCTTTATTTCGATTCTAACTACAAAAAAAAAGAAATCTACATAATAAATAGTTCATATGGCCTCAAGGCAAGGCCACTAGCTCCCGTATGTTCATCGGTATGGTATGGAATAGCGCTGCAGATGTTGGTAGGTGCGGTTCTAATGCCGCGCATATGTGCTCAATATCAGCGCCCTCAACAGCCGGTACCGTCTCAGGGGCTGGTCGATGATGTAGTCGAATGCCAGCCGACGACGAAACGCGCGCTTCCTTCGCACAGGATCCCTGTCGAGAGCGTAGAGAGCTGTGAAAGCAGCCGTGAAACATAAATGCGCAAAAAAGCCGTGCCTACCGACACTGCTAAAATTGTGACAGAAAACTCCACTACGTAACATCCGCACGTGCAACTTTCGCTACCTATCACACTTTGATGTCGCATTAGCGCTCATTGCTTTTTCATGGCTTCTCCGCAGCTGATAAAACACGATGATGCCTCACACCAGGTCAAGAGTTCGTTTTGCAGGTTCGGGCGGCCGCATGCCGTCAGTGGCGAAATGCACAAAGGCACGTATACACTTCAATTTTGGAAATCGGTAATAAATCATAGGTTGGTGACGTCAGGGCCTGGAGCCCTTAACTACGCTGTCTGTCATAGCCTTAGTGGCACGTCATAGAACTCAAGGCTAATCAGTCAACATCACCGCAATTATCAGCGCCAACGTTCCCATAAATTTACTAGCTTCATAAGAACACACGTTCAAGTGGACGTCAGAATACTGCGCAGCACACCGTACAGGAAGCGCATAACGGTTCAACATCAGAGATCGTTTCGGACCAAATCGGTTCCAGTCGTTGATCTTGCGGCACTGACACACTTTGGTCGTAGCCGTCACTGCACATATAGTAGGAAGACAAGGTGGGGGTGGTGAGATGGTGGTACAGACGTCTTTCTGTAAAAATACTAATGCGGCCTCGCTGTACGAAGCGAACTGCATCCCAAAAGCAACAGTCCGTTAAAATTCTGGACGAATTTTGCATGTTGTAAAACGTCATCAGCGCGTTTTTTTTCTGTCTACTGCATAACGAAGGCCTCTCCTAGCGATCTCTAATTATATCCTAACCTGCGCTAGTTGTTTGCAAGTTGCGGCTACAGTGTTCATAATTTCATCGTCCCACCTAATTTTCTGCCATCCTCAACCTCGACAGCCCTTAGTTTCCTCTTGCACCCACTCTGTATTTTTAATGAACCTCCGTTTATCTGCCCTACGAATTACGTAGCCTTACCCGCTCCAATTTTTCCTCTTGATGGCAACTACCGCTACTGCCATTTGCCCTCTGATCCACATGTGCACCACTTTTAGAGCGCAGCTCTTTGGCGTCCGTTCCTGGGTTTCGCGTCGTCGTCGTCGTCGGCCTCGTAACCAGCTCCGCCCCCCTTTCATCCCCCCAGCGCTAGCAGCGACCGACTGATACCGCTGGATGCCGCTGACGCCGCTAGAGAGTCAAGATAACGTGACTGCATAGAACACCGTCGCCGCCATGCAGAAAGAGGAGGAAAGGGTCCCCCCCCCCCTGTTCTTGTGTGGCGGATAGGGTGCTCTTCAGTTGCCGACGCGCCGGTTATTCGTTGTCCCTGAAACCAACTCCGCAGCTGGGGTTGACTCACTATCGGCGTCAGCGGCATCAGTCAGTCGCTGCTATCTCTTCCCTCCTCCCTTTATCGTGTTGTCCGCTTGCTGCGCGCGCTTCTGCCCCCATCGTTTGCCGCTGGGTGTACACGCCGCCCCCCTCCCCCCTCTTCCTGCGAGTCTCCGGTCGTCAAAGCGCCGGCTCGAACTTAATTCCTTTCTTCGCTCCTCCTCCAATGCAACCCCTGTGCGGTGGCAATCAGAGAGCCAGATCGGTGGCGGCGGATCTGTATATGTGCACCGCCCGAGCCGAAATTGCCGCTGCCGTTCGCCCTGTGCGGTGGCAATCAGAGAGCCAGATCGGTGGCGGCTTGACATAAAGACAAACAGCAATTTCCTAACACTTATGCGGGAGAACATCCCGTTCCTCTCGCTCGTAACGCGTCCCACGGCTGTGACAACCTCGCGAGGCACTTGTATACATCTCGTCTTTGAGAATCAAGCATTGGTGTACCAAGTCGAACATATATCAGTCTATTTCTCCGACCACAAAGCTTCCTTCATGACTGTCAAGAACTGTTAGTGGAGTCTTTGTTAAAGGAATACGTGTGAAAAATAAAAAAAAATTCTGTGATAGCGCATACATGTGTTGCTCGATTTCTTTGCCTCAATCTATCGAAAATTTGAAACAGCTTATTTGCTGCGCTCAAACTTCGCATTAGGAAGTAACGTAATCGTCGGTAATTTTTTTTTCTGTCTCTTAGTGCTAGGCCTAGCATTTTTCGCTCCGTCGGTCGTTTGAGCGGTCCTTAACTTGTTCTCGAGCTAACCACCAAGTTGCTGCCCCATTATTGGTACTGGTAGGATACAATTATTGTACCCTTTTCTTTTCTAAGACAGCTGCCCATCCACATTTTTGCAACAGGTCACCGACCATCTACAACTACGTTGCATTTGCTTTTTCCTTATATATGTTGTTTGTATTTACATACGTGCATGTATATGTACATATGTAGACGCTAATATGTGTGTACATGTGTGAATTTGCTTGAATATGTATATGTATATATATGCGTGCCTATGTTACTTGAACGAGTGTAAATTTGAATCTTGTACCCACCCCTTATGCAATACCCTTTAAGAGCAGTTAGCTTGCTCTTCTTTAATACATCTCTACATTGTTATTATTAACCGAGGGTCCCGTTGCAGTCTTTGACTTTGGGACCCTCGTCTGTATATTGTATCTTACCAATTCATTGCATTTAAAGAATAATAAACTGAAACTGAAACTGAAGTCAGGGGTCTTTAAGGAAAATAAACTGAACTGAACAGCGGTGAGCATCTGGTCATGATTTGGGTAATGCCGGCGTATGTGCTGTGACCCATTTTCATTCTTCTTTAACTTTCCTTCTCTTGATCAAGGTCCTCTGTGAGTAACTGACGTAGATAAACTTACTCCTGCACAGATTAGATAGGCTGACTGCCAATCATGAATTCGTGTTCGCTTTACAGGCTGTTCAACATTTCCTTTGTCATATGCATAATAATAATCAACCTATACTGACTCTTTAGGTTTTGGTTCTCAAGAAATTGTTGCAATGCATGTGTCCCCGGCTTTGCTGAATAGCACAATGTCATAGGTAAGCTGAAGGTTGTTGAGATATTTGCTGCTGATCGTCACTCCTAATCATTTCCAGTCTAACAGCTTGAATACTTCTAAGCATGCAGTGAATATAGTTGGAGAAATTGTGTCATTGCTTGAGTCTTTTCTTAGTAAGTATTTTTCCAATTTCTTGCGGATAACTGCAACGAGGGAAGCCGGAACTATGACTGAGGCAGAGTCGAAGGGAGTCTGAGGAGTTGCGGATACGTGCGCTGTGGCTCAACGTAAATACGGAAGTTACACATAACCGAAAGAATCTTTGAGTTTTATCAGGCGAATGCTGCAAGCACCATGGCCTTGATCTGAAATTCGTTCAGTCCTTCAGTAAAATCTGTACAATATGTCCTTACACCCCTAAATACAGAGAAATGTCGCACCTTTGTCCAAGCGCACTGAACTAAGTGACCGAACTGTGCGCTGCCGGGAGAGCACAAAAGAGCATAATTCGAGCGACGCAAACGCTAATATTACTCGTATACGACGCGCTTGAGTCACCGCGCTTAGCTTCGTGCACGCTTCACATTGTTCACTTCGCGATACCAGGCCGCAGTGGCCGGCTTTTTCAACCCGTCATGTTGACTACTGTGCAGCATCCGCGGAGCACTATTAGAGGCGCGCTTATATAGACCGACGTTATCGGCGCACGGGCGAGCGTCGCTCGACGCGGGGCGCGTCGGAGCGCGTTGCCCGCGTCCGGTTACGTTGGCTGCACCAGTGCGTTGAACCATCGGTCCATCGGTTTAGGCACTGTTGTTCTCGCCAACGTGACGTAACGTGTGCTCCCACTCACGCTACGTCGGACTATATTTAGCCCTTGAGACCGTCACCGCCTGGAAGAACATTTTTGCGCTGTATTCGCAAATGCCTATGAAGGCTTTCTTAAATGAGAAGAGGAAAAGATAGAAAGAACCTCGCGGAAAAGCGACTGAAGGACGTGAGTGACGTCATTTCGCCCAGGACTGATGTTAATCTGTAATTTAGAATGAGCATATCCCCAGGCGATCGTATGACAACGAGGGATGTCGTCCGCTGTCGCTTTTCTTTGTCGTCGGATCGTCCCATGGCCTGTTGCCCTGTTACTGGCTTTGCGCATGGAAAACAAAAACGTACTGGCGTCTTTGTGAGCTTTATGCTGCGCGCTTTTTTTCCCCAAAAACGTAGTGTGTCCAGTCAGTGAAACGCGGCAGTGTCGTTATATATATATATATGCGTGTGTGTGTGTGTGTGTGAATGCGTGCGTGTGTGCGCGCGTACGTGCGCACGTGCGTGTGAGTGTCTGTGTTTGTGTGTTTTCCTCGAGCCTCTGAACTCGACGTAATCAAAGCTTCACTAAATTCATAGCATTTATTTGTACATATTTCAAAAATTTGGGGGACGCTTAAGCTTCGCCTTTAAGAGTGAAACACGATAGCATTCAAAGATCCCTGTCTGCTTCTCACGTTTTCCGGCAACTGCAGCTTATGTAACCTTAATTTTTGCCGGGAAACTCTGGCGGCGAACGCTACGCGCGAAGGCGAGCTTTTTGGTAGAAGCGCGGCCTTTTTTGTGGGCCGATCCTGGAGGTAATCCAAAGCCGCGCCAATAAAATTACATCATTTTTGGATTTCTGTTATTGTTTCGCACTTTTAATATTTCCGTCTGAGAAGGTTTATAAAACTACTGAAAGTTGGGCGAGTTGGCAGCTATTCATTACGAAACTTCAGCGCGCACAACAAACGAGACGCAAAGGAAGGCTGACACACAAGCGCTTTTGTGTCACCTTTGCTTTGCGTCTCGTTTGTTGTGCGCGCTTCAGTTTCATAATGAGAAGATTTAACATAAGAGGCATGCGCTGTCGTTGTTTCGTATCATGACATTTGTTTGTGGGCTGTCATTGTCAAAATTCCGAGGTATTACTTTGTCAGAAGTGTAAGACAAAGAATGAGCAACTTTAGTGATATAACGTGTTAGCAATGTGACCCGCATATACCGCATGTCATATAGCAAGGCGTGGCATATACATATCCTAAATATATACGGGAATTTGCGCCCACGGGTACACCGGCGCAGGACGCCGATGCCAGATTTTCTGCTACACGGGGCCCTTGACGCTATCGCGTTAATACTGTAAGTGCGCATGTACCGTGCATTGTCAAACAAATAGCAATATAGAAATAGGGAAATATTGTAGGTCTCTGACCAGCACGCATAAGTGCTGCAATATGTAGTGGTACCCACTGTAGTTATTTTTACGCCGAACGCACGCTTACCATTTGGAGCACTTATTTGGAGGTGGTGTTAGCAGAAAAGTTGTTGCTCACACAAAATAGTATTCGTACGCTTTCCTTTAGAGGACTCATGCAACGACTGTTCGCACCGCTCGTGAGGCTTTTCTTTTTTTTGCAAAGGGGAGAGCAGAAGCTTTGCGGAAGAAGGAGACGTGGAGAGTAAAGACGCTTTCCTCTCCATGTCTCCTGTTTCCGCGACGCTTCTGCTCTCCGCATTGCAAAAAAAAAAAAAAAAAAAGCATGCCAAATCAACTAGCCCAACAGCTTACTATTCTAAAGCGTATTTTATTGCATAGTGTCACGCTTGTTTGAACAGTCGAATTGATTTTCCTATCAATGGTGGTAAGTGATTTTATTCGTCATTTCTTTATTTATATGTCATCGTATTTATTTTGCGCATGGTGCCATCGGCAAGATTGCTGTCCCGTCGTACGCATACCTTCGCTCACTCTGTAGCCTAGGATGATCAATACCGTGTGCACAGACACAGTGTCGCTTTGACTTAGTGCTGAATTGACGCTCTGAACAATATAATAGAAGGCTGAAGCTAACAGCACAGAAGGCTACAGCAAATTGTGCAACAAGTTGTGATAATAAGAAACGTTTAGGTGCTTTTTCAGGGTTTCATCTGGCAGGATAATTATAGTTTCACAATCGTCTGGAAAAATAAGCATTCGCAGTCTTATGAGCGAGAGAAATCTGAGACTAATAAAAAAAAAAGAAGAAAGGAAACAGAAGTGCTCAAAATGCAGCAATAACAAGCTTGACGGTTGTCGGGGACGGACAGCACACTTCTATTTCCTACCACCCAAGAGAGTGGTATGATGAGCATGAAAAGTCAGGCTATGGCGTGCACAGAAAAACACCGCCTATCCCACATTAAACACAAGTTGGCAGCACAGCATTAATGTTACTACCTTCCACAGCAGCGCACGCCCAGTACAATTATGCACTAGAACTTCTCAATGAGCCTCGAAATGACAGGTGAGAGTTCGACAAAGATATAAGCACATGCCATCCTCGACTATCAGTTGTGGCCTCTGGTCAATGGGCTGCAACAGCTCGTTCTAACGCTTACCCGCGTCAGTTCGAGCTGCGCACATAGACATAATTATGTTCTTAAGGCTGCTGCTCCTGTATCGCAGAAATTCCTTCTTACGTCAGCCGCTGCGACGGCTGTTTAAGTTTGGTGAATCGACTTAAGCTAACTATTGGCGCAAGTACTGAAGTTCGCACCTGTGCTGCCATTACAAACGCGCTTCTTTTTTCGACTACAACGCCCGTATTTGCAGCGGTGGGCATCGCAAGCTTGCTCATCTCACGAACAGTTTTAGCTTTATGAATACGCTTTTTTCTTTCGTAAGACTTTTCTTACGCTAAAATTTGTTCGTAAATTCGCTTAGTAAACTCCACCCCTGTTTCTTAAGGAATAGTTCGCGAGTAAGCGTCCGTCCTGCATTCGTATACATTGCTCGCCGACTAAATCGCGCTTCCTTGTTTTTGAAGTGCGGACAAATTAGCCCTAAAGCGCGCATTAACTTTCCGCGAATATTGTATCACGTTCAGGGCGCTTTCTTAATCGATAGTAGCTGTGCATTTTAGTTTTTCAGCGCGCCTGCTGAAGGGCTGGTGTCGCTCACGCGGATGTCGAGCAAGCCAAGCGCCCTCCCTCATGAACCTTCCGAGCGTGGTGGATGAATTTCACGGGACCTCCGACGACTCGGAGAAAAGTATCTTGCGGTCAGGAAGGGATAGAACCATAGTTCTTTCACCATGAAACATGGAACGACTGGTGTGCGGCAGACTTCGAGATAAGTTTATTATTGCTTTGTCATTAGATTACCAGCGTCCGGGCCGGAACAGCGTTTGAGTCACCCCCGCGCTCGGCACCCGTGGGGGGGGGGGGGGGGGGGTGCCACGGCTTTCTGGCGACAGCTCATTTCTAGCGTACGCGATTCGCGCCTCCAATCGGTTTAGGGCTGTCTGGGGCGAGCGCCGGCGCTAGCCTTGGGTAACCCCATCTGTGCGAACCGTGCTGCTTGGCCATGATGGGTCCGAGAGAGCGCGCTGCTCCTCCCCGCGCCTACTCTGCCGGCGCCACGAAATGGGCGAGACAGGACGGCACCCCCTCCTCACACCCCGCACCAGCAGCTAGCATATCGCCTTTCGCGTCCCGGCGTCGGGGCTGACAAAGTTGGGAAAACAATTAGGGGCGCGCACGTCGAGTTTGCCGCCACTCCGACAGCAGACGAAAAGCTCCTCCCCCCTATGCGTCGCGCATGGCCATCCCCTTGTATTGCGCGGTGGCTGCACTGAACTTGCTTTACGGCTAGATTCGATGGAGCACTCTGGGGTGCCGTCATTAGCTTGCGCAGGACAGCGGCAAGTTGTCGGTCGGAGCGAGCGACAGCGTCGAGCTTTTTGCGTGAGCGGGCGCAAAAAGAGAACAAGCGTGCAACTCGGTCGTCTGATACGCTAGCACGAGTGAGTATAAGTGCGATGGAGTGTGCGCCGTTCACTCTGAACGTGAGGTTGTTGCTGTTAGGTGTGGGTGTTCAGTTTCTCCAAAGGCTAGTCCATAATTATTTCTGTTGCTAGTAGAAAGTACCCGTGCTGGCAATGGTAGTTACATGTAAGGACATGTAAGAGCTTCTTTCATTTATATCTTTCCCTC
>NW_027460280.1:46863447-46945947 GCF_050947875.1 Dermacentor variabilis | reverse complement strand
GCGGAGAAATCACCCGTTGTGTTTTCTTCAATTTCCATATGCGCAGTGGCGCCTACTCAAAGGAAAGATATACACGATATTTTTCTTTCTATTCCCCTTTCCCCCACCCCCAGTGTAGGGTAGCAAACCGGATGCTGTTTTGGTTGACCTCCCTGCCTTTCCTATCCTTGTTTTCTCTCTCTCTCTCTACACGATGCGAGTCGCTTCACAGAAGCAGTGTTAACTTTTTAACCCCAGCGGTGGCTCCGTGGTTACGGCATTCTGGTGGTGCGCACCAGGTTGCACGTTCGATTGCCTGTTGCGGAGGCAGGATTCCAGCGGGACGGGAATGAAAAACACTCGGCAACTTAGACTTTAGGCAATTTAGAATGGAAAGACCAGCTGGCGCAAAACAATTCGGAGATCTTTACTACGTCGTTTTTTGTAGAGCCAGCGGGACATTAAAATCAATCAATCAGTTAGTCAATCAATGAATCATGTTGGTTTCTTTAGGAAAATAAGGCTCGAGCTACACAGCTCCATACTGCTTGAAGTGCTTGCAAAGCTCGAGGTAGAGCAGAAGAGAGTCGAGAGTGAAGCGAGAACGGCGGTTGCTTTGTCTCGCTGATCCCAGGATATCAACCGTCTGCCAAGAACGAGCCCCGTGTGGTTCTTCCTTTTCGCCGGACCCTTTTTCTGTCTCCGTTTTCGAGCGGCGGCCCCGCATGCGCGCCGAGTCGTCCTCTGCGCGGACCCGCTCTTCCGGAACCTGCGCGTTCCCCGTGAACGGGCCCTGGCTGGCGTGATTAGTGGCGGCGGGGACGGCGGCTCCCGATTCCTCGAGGGCCAGCTCGACACCGGGGCAAATGGCCCGTGGCCGGCGCAGCGCGCGCTCGGCACCTGCGCTGGCGCCCCGCTGCTGCAGGGACGAGCGTGGGGCCGCGTCGTTACGCTGATAAAACGCAGGGAGTTGCATTGCGGCGGTGTTACTGTCGATTGAGTTACGCCAATCGCAGGCTATACGCACGAAAACGTAGGCGCAGTCGTGCGTCGTAGCCGATTTCTCGTAGCGCCGGTGCCGTGGTAACCTCCTGCAAAATCTGCCTTTCATCCGGACGCATATATGCAAGGGGCAGCACAGCCCAGAAATGCGAGGATTTTACTCTGCTGCCGAGAATAATAGTCAATCGACCAATCAATCACTTGTGTATGTAAACTAGCCAGGAGCAATCCTAAGATCTGGATGCTGGCGCACTGGTATTGTAACAAGAATAAAGTAATTAATTAAGTAAGAAAAGATGCAGCAGATCCACCGACTTTCTAAGCTATATACACTGAAGCTGTGTGTGAATGCATAAAGAGTCAAAACACGCACGCACACAGACACACAAGCGTGGGCGCACACAAATTATACCGAGCCTATTATACGAAGGAGGGTGTGAGACCGGGCTAGATGGTATTTCATGCTGAAGTGACTAGCGCAAGAGTAGACGCGGGGCACAAAAGGGCGACAAGGACAAGCGGAAACTTCTAACTGGTGTTTATTGCAAAAAAAGTTTATGAATATATACTCTCGCACACTTGATCGCAAACAGTTGGACACGTGCAAAACAACATGGTTATCACAAGCAGACAAGAGCGCACCATGGCGGGGGCAGGGCTTTAAGGCGGTCTCCGATCCTTACCAACTAGCTCAGCTTTCTGCCGTTCTCCCACAGACATCGCCCATGAATGCAAATTCTTTAGCGGTCAATGCTATATATGGTTTGCTGACGCAGTTGCCTTCTGCGATAGCCGCTGTCTCAATCATGAGTCTGGTGTTTTCCTGCTCGTGCCTCGCTATTATTTCTGTTTTTTCGATGAGTGGCTTACATTTACATTGGGAGCAATGGATCCCTAGGAAACGTTCTCTCTCTTTTTGAACTTTCTGATTGTGCTCCTCTAGTCTCACGTTTAAGCACCTTCCCGTTTGTCCCACGTAACGCTGTCCGCAGGATAGAGGTGTGCTATACACTACTCCTCTTGAGCATTCGACGAAACCCTTTGCGAAACCAATGTTGCATGATTTCGCTTGTCTGCTGACAGGGCCGGTCTTTGCGCATAGCTGGGAAAACTGAAATTGCACGTAGCGCAATTCGAATACACTTTATCCGCAAGAAACGTTCATTTACACCCTGGTTCTTCTTTTCTTTCCCCCGTATGGCCGTCGCCGACGCTCCTGCGGATGCTCGGAGCCGAGCGCGATCTAGTGGGGCTGCAAGAAACGCAGCGGCGCGCCCGGCGCGCGTACTCCGCTGTGATTGGTTCGTTTGTTCTGCAAGGGAACAACCGGGTCGCAACGCCCGCAGTCACAAAATCCCGGCGAGGTTCACTCTTAAAAAGATAGAAGAAGATTGGTGTTACGTAATAGGGCATAAAAACGTTAAATATAAAAAGGCAATCAATAATAATAATAATAATAATAATAATAATAATAATAATAATAATAATAATAATAATAATAATAATAATGAAACAGCCAGTCAATTTAATCCTGCCTAGGAGCAAACTCCTGGTACTGGCCCTGGCGCACGTGAGGGTCTCTATAATATACTACATACACAGCCGGTGAAGCGTCCACGTATACAGGGTGTCCCAACTACCATCCACCAAGATTTAAAAATATGCAAATACCTTGTAGCTGGGGTAGCTGGACAGTACCAAGGTGATGTTGTTTGCCGTCGCTTGGAGGTACTCAGATTATGTTTTTCATTCTGCCTACTTACATAATTATAGTTAAATAATTGATCAACGTCCCAAATATTATAATTAGATGAAAAGTGTCAATGAGAAAATTGCAGAGCAACATGAAATACTCCCGATACAGCTTTCTGTTCCTCAAAACGCGCTACGTAAAAGTGTTTTTCCGAATTTCTCACTGCAATTTCTCATTGACACTTTTTATCTAAATATAATATGAGAGGTTGATTAATCAATTAATATAAATTATGCAATTAGGGGGAATGCAAAAAAATAATCCGAGTATCTCCAAGCGACGACAAACAAAATTACCTTGGTTCTTTGCAGCTATGTGGTATTCATGTATGTTTAAATCTTCGTGCATGATAATAGGTGCACCCTGTACATATAACGTAGCACAGTATAGCGTAACATAACATACGATAACATAATATAACCTAACAACATATAACATACAAAAAGAACATTGACGCTTCTGTAAACAAGTTTTGAAATATATTTGAGAGTTACATTGGTGGTGGGCAAATGTTTGTGATATATGTAAATTTTCTGTGAGTGTTCGTTGCAGGCCCGTAGAATCTTGGCCAAAGGATTGTTTGAGACGCCGGAAGTACATACATGAAAAGGCGTATACAGCCTTCATAGTTTTCGCGGAATTCTTATCCAATGTTTCTGTACAATCAATGTGACCATTTAGAAGCTTGAATAAGAAGGTTAAGTCAGCTTTGGTGATCTGGGAACGAGGCTGTTCTTCATGGCCGAGCTGCCTGGATCACCAATATCCATGTATAGAGACAAAGTTCCTCTGAGCTGTGTCATCGCGATCTTTGTTAGACTGGCAAGCACTATTCCAAAGGACATCCTTGCTATGAATAAAATTTTTCTGTCTGTCTGCCCAAACGACAGTGTCATATTCCAGCAGGGGTCGGCAGAGGGACCCCAATCGATAAATCAATGAATAAATGAACAAACAAATAAATCAGTTATTTGCCATGCCCTGGAACAACCATAAGTTCTGAATGCTCGCGCACGCACATACGATAATAATAATAATAATAATAATAATAATAATAATAATAATAATAATAATAATAATAATAATAATAATAATAATAATAATAATAATAATAATAATAATAAACAAGTTATCGCACACGAATCAATTGTGCAGGAGATGCAATCAGATCTTCTCAGTGTACCGTACGCACGAAGCGGGCTCAGAAACGCGCCCGTTCGGCAAGTTCCTGTTTGGCAGCAACGATGTTAAACTTCAGCGGAAAATTGCGTTACTCAGGAAATTCTCTTGACTTCCTCATTGGGGTCCGTATTCGTCTTTCAAGGGTAGAGAAAGCTTCTAAGGCTCGAGTACCCTCCCAAAGTGTCGCCGTGTCACTCTCAAGGAACTTGATTGATTGCCGGCATTTCCCGGCATTCGTGACGGCGTTATTGTAAACGAGTGTGCATGTCTTCCCCAGGAAAGTTTTGCATTTGTGACAGAAACGACATTAATCCTGCTGAATCCTGCGCCATAAGACAGAAACATTGAAGCTGCCTCGCGAAATGAGGACGACTGCGCATGCCCGCTGCACAAGGGTGACGCCGCACTGGTCGGCGTCCCGCACTCTGGTGTGTAAAAACAGAGATCGTCAGAACACATTGAAGCCGCCGGAAGTTGCTAGCGAGAAATACCCGTGGCGATATTTTATTACCGCATGACAGCATTGCGTGACAGAGTTTCTGTTATTGCGCACGAATCCCCCCAAAACATTGCTAAACGGAGATTAGACGATCGCAAAATCCAAGCTGCGTATGCTTTACATGTTTCCATTGATGGATGAGTTTGTACATTATTGGCTGCTTTACGTCGAGAGAGAGAGAGAGAAAGGCAAAGGAAAGACAGGGAGGTTAACCAGAGATTATCTCCGGTTGGCTGCCCTGTACTGGGGGATGAGCAAGGGGATGCGATAGGTGAGAGAAAGAAGAATTAAAAGAAATGAAACAAAAACTACATACGCACGTACACGCACGTACACACGAACCGTTTCTGTGGGCACTGTCATGCAACCCGCAAAGACGTTCCTAGTCTTACACAGCGGCACCATACAATCCTACGTCACACAGTGTGCAGTCACAATCTGTCCAAAAGTCCAGAGCCTTCCAAGTGCCGCAGCAGCGCCTTCATAGGGATCGCGCTGATGTTCGCGTAGGCCAGCTTCCAAGGATCTTGTTTTCTGTAATTGGGCGCTTGTCCAGTTTGTCTAGGGTGGCTGAGAGGACTGCTCTTTGCGGGTTGAAACGAGAGCACTGACAAAGAAGGTGCTCGATTGTTTCGTTGCACCCGCAGAAGCCACATAGTGGGCTGTTGGACATTCCGATTAGAAAAGAGTACGCATTTGAAAATGCTACTCCAAGCCATTAGAGGGACTAGAAGAGTGCAGTCACGTCGTGGAAGATCAGGCGGAATACGGAACTGTAAATTAGGGTCCAGGGTATGAAGGCGTGCACTTGTGAACTCAGATGAAGTCCACTGAGCACTTGCGCGTCAGGTCACGCGCAAGTGCGGAAAGTTTTTTCGCTGCGTCGGCTCTCGAAAGAGGAATGGCAATGCAGTTGACGCTGCCATGGGCAGATCGGGCAGCTGCGTCTGCTCGATCATTGCCATGTATTCCACAGTGACTAAGCAACCACTGATGTATTATATCGTGTCCTTCGTCAACTATGCGATGGTGGACTTCTCTGATCTATGCGACGAGCTGCTCATGTGATCCATGACGCAGTACTGAGAGTACACTCTGTAGGCTGCCTTGGAATCACAGAAAACTGACCATGCATGGGGTGGTTCCTCCTGAATGAAATGAAGAGCCGCACGCAGGGCTACCAGTTCAGCAGCTGTCGTTGCTGATGCATTTGAAGTATTTAGCTGTATTTTGACGGATCTTGTTGGTACCACCACAGCGGCAGCTGAACTTGCAGATGTGACTGAGCCACCAATGTAAACGTGTACGCGGCCACTGTGCACCTCATGTAAAAGTTCTAATGTGGCTTGCTTCAGGGCAAACGACGGCATGTTGGCTTTCTTCATGATTCCTGGGATGGTAAGACGTATTTCATGTCTGTGCAGGCACCATAAAGGTGAGGATGGTCTTGCTGCAGGCACGTAGTTCGATGACAATGAGTCACGATTTGCAACAGTTATACGACTGAAAGTTTCATGTTACCTTTCTGCAAGTAGAGCGGCAAGATGGTGAGAAGGCAGTCGGGCAACGTGCCGAATATGCGCCCTGAGAGCGTCGGTTGCCCAGTACGTTGATATTGGGTGATCTCGAGCTATGACAATCGTTGCCGCTGTAGACGCACGCCTCGGAAGACCGAGACACGTTCTTAGGGCTTGAGCTTGTAGTCTCTGGAGTATACGCAGGTTTGTTTTGCAGGTGTTACCAAGCACAGCAAGGCTGTATCTTTCGAAACCGAGGAACAAGGCGTTATAAAGCTGCAGCATTGACCACACCGATGTGCCCCATGACTTTCCGCCGAGAAATTTGAGGAGATGTATTATTGTCATTAACCTCTTCTTTAAGTATGAAACGTGCGGGCTCCGTGATAGGTCGCGGTCGATAATTACCCCTAAGAAGCGGTGTTTCCGTGCTTTTGCAACTGCTTGCCCATTGACATTTACAGAATAACGCTTCATTGTTTTTCGAGCGAATGTAACAAGGCAGCATTTCTCTGAGGACAGCTGTAAGTTCTGTTTTCGCAGGTACAGTGATGTGAATGTAGCTGCCTTTTGGAGCCGTGGTCGTACCTGCAGTCGTGTTACAGCAGACGCCCAAATGCAAATGTCGTCGTCAGATATTGATACTCGAACTGTGTTGGGCAAGCATCTGACTAGGCCAACGAGCACGAGGTTGAATAGCGTCGGGCTCCAACAATCCGCCTTGCGGTACTCCACGGAACGTTTGGTGTTGAGTCGTGGCGCCATCCTCGGTCATCACGAAGAAATGGCTGTCGGTCAAATAACTGCACAGCCACTGAAAAGTGGGGCCACCGATTCCGGCTTCAATCAGAGCATCTATAATGGCATAATGTGGTATATTATCATAGGCGCCTCTTATATCAAGGAATAATGCCGCAGAGAGTCGGATCAGACGTTTTTGATGCTGAACAAACGTGGCCAAATTGATGACATTATCTATGGATGAGCGCCCACGCCGGAAGTCAGCCATAGCATCTGCGTACACGTTGTAATTTTCCAGGTACCATTCCAGGCGCGTCAAAATCATTCTTTCCATTATTTTCCCTATGCAATTGGCCAGAGCGATGGGGCGGTAAGATGAGAAATCTAACGATGATTTACCAGGTTTGAGAAGTGGAACCAAGTGGCTGCATTTCCATTCACGTGGAACCAAACCGTTGCGCCAAGACTCGTTGTAATGGTTTAGCAGCATGAGTCGTGCTTTCTGCCCAAGATTGGCGAGTGCCGCATAGGTAACGCCGTCCGGCCCAGGTGCTGAAGAACGCCTGCAAGTCGCCAATGCCGCTTCAAGCTCCTCCACCGAAAACATTACATCCATGCGGGAATTCCGTGGCACAGGAGTGGCACATGATGTAATTGCGCGTTGGAGCTGCAAGCTGGCAAATCTTGAGCAAAATTCCTTCAGCAACGTCGATATGTGCCTAACACCAAATATGGCTATAACATGTAGCTTTTCTTCTTTTTTTGTATTTGGTGCGCAAAAGAGAAACAAGGGCCATATAACGTAAAACTATTCCAATATATTTTTTTTTCCAATCTTCTGACGTTAAATTTGCGTAACCGCCGACGCAAGCATCGGGCAGTCACCCGGCGGGTTGTCTCAACAAACCAATCAAACGCTCTCCTCCTTCATAGGAGGTCACTTTTGTTTGCTTGAAAAACGAATAACATTGCCTACATTGAGCGGCGTGTCTCATCTAATTGGCTCACAAGAGGCGAGGAGCATGTTCAAGTGGAGAGGGATTCGATGGGGCCGAGCCACTGCACTGAATATCGATAACCGGATGAAGAGAGTGGTGCCGGCGTCTGCGATTGCTCCGCTTTCCCTTACATACTTTGCGGTGGCTCGTCGACAATCGCGGCGGCATGCAACGAAAGCTTAAGAATGATGCTAAAACGGATCCTCAGCAAAGAAGAGTTGGCAGAAAGAGGTCGTAAACGTCCCGAAAGTACTCGAAAGCGTTACAAGGCCACGCAAAAAGATTTATTACACGCAAATAAACCCATGCTCACCGGCAGGTGCGAGTAGCCAGTGGCTGAGCGATAGGCGGCAACCATCTTTTATTCCTTTCGGAACGGGGCAGCCTGCGGCTATTCACAAGAAAATTCAGTTTTGTTCGGCATATTAATGCATCTTTAACGCGTACACGTCACTATGACGCAGTGAGTTCTTGCGGTTTTGTGACGTCGCCTGACAGGCAGGTGAAGTGGGTGCAGCCCGAAAACTGTCGACCAATAGCCGAGGGCTAATATGGCGAAAAGGCGTCGAATCAGATAAAATTATTTTTTCTTTCGTTCGGTCAAATCATGCATAATCAGTGTGTGCACGTCTTATCAGATGTCGAGCTATCGCGGTTTTCGTGACGTCGCTTGGCGGACAGGTGAAGTGGGGGTGGTCCAAAAAAGTTTTCGATCAATCGCGGAGGGCTGATTGCAGAATTGGAATGGAAAAGTTTGGAATAGTTTTACGTTATAGAGCCCCAACATTGTATTAGGAAAAAATCGTGAATCGATCTGGCTTGTTGCCAACGAGACGCTTTAAATGCATATTCATTTTTATTTTGGTTTTCTTGTCGCTTCCATGTCACAGCTAGGCGTACAAAACAACTCAAAGAGAGCAAAAAAGAACGAAAAAGGTGTACCACGGAGTACGTGTTTTTTACGTACGCAAAGCCCTTTGGGGACACTATTTCTAAAACTCACTAATATCGCTGTAACGGGCCCTCAAGACAGCTTATCAACCACTAAGCTTCATAAAACAGAACCAGCAGACACAAATATGAAGTTGCTCATTTTTTTCTCTAGCTCTCTGTCACCCTCTTCGTCTAAGGTTTTCGCAATTCACAAGACTGATAGTGCCCTGAGCAAAGGCGACGGGATTGGTTGACCCACCTTCGAGGTCCTCCGTGCGATGGTCGGCCCGTGATCCGCATTTCCATAGAGCAGGGCACAGGCAAAGCCTCGAGGCAGAACGTCAAGGCGTTTTTTTTTTCGGCCTTTGATGTACCACGCAGGCAGGTAATATTGGTCCCGTTATCCGCGTGGGAACCACGCGCACGCTCTCCGCACGCTAATGTCACGGCAGGACTTTTTACAGCCTACTTCGTAAGCCTGGCAACGGGCCATCAATGGCATTACGGCGCCTCTTACACCATCCCTTGCTCCGCGCGACTTTATGCCTGTGTTCGCGCTTGTCAATTTAGGCCTACGTTCGTGTCTGGGTACGTTTCACAAAAAAAAAAATGGTATAAGACATTTACAAACTGTGCCTTGCATATAAAAGCTTCAACGTTTGTGTCTGGGTACGTTTCACAAGAAATTGGTATATTTATACACTGTGCCTTGCATTTAAAAGCTTCATACTGCATGCACGAGGGGGCGCTCGTGGAGAATACGTGGCGAAATGTCACATTATGCATGCTGTAGCAAGGCGATGCGACATTCGCCTCTGTGAAAAAAAGAAGGCCGCAAAAATAAAGTTGAGCATTTACTTTCGTACTCCTCCTTGTTACGCGCTCGCTACAACCTCGGTCGCAGCTGGCCGATAAGGCCGTTTCGTCAGTGTGATGTAGCAGTAATTGCGTGTTCAAAATGTCACCGCGACTTCGGTGTTCGAAGAAACGAAAACTGCAGGTAACACTGTGGTAATACTGCCTCCCTACGTGAGTTGGTTATTCTTCACATTCTGTACAGCGGCGTCCGTGGCGGAATGTCTAACGTTCTGGGCGGACCTTTCGTGAAATTGTTCAATCACAGTTGTCGCCGCGGGGATGACTCGGTCGCCGCGTAAATTTTTTTTCCTGTGGTGTTGCTCGGGACAGAGGGAATAAATTGCAGTTAGGGAACAACGAGGAGAAAGAAGCGCCTTCAAACGGCATTCGCAGGTGCTGACTTTCACGATGAACACGGAATCAGTGTTAAAAGGCAAAATATTACTTCTATTGCCTCTCTAGATGAAAGTATATGTAGTGACATAGACAAAATACAACAATACAATAAAAGGCAATAAGCGAGCCAAGTGTTCCTTGTCTAAATGCGCAACGCAGCAGAAATTATGAAAAAAATAAAAAGGGAAAGCCAGCTTAAAGAGAGATTTTAAAATATTGGGTGAAGGTGACTATAATAAAGGTCATAAAGTACAATATATAGCTATTTTTGTCTGTGGCACGCTATAGCGCGTAAAATGCTTATTGTCACGATATTATGTGCGGAACCACGGACTTCACGCACTACAGACAGGAAGTCTTTCAGTTTCTTGAGCCAAGAAGGCACACGAGCAGAAGCACTTGTGCCTTACGTTTAGATACATGTTAAAGAACCCCAGTTGGTCACAGTGATTCCCGAACCCTGCATTATGGCATTTCTTACAGCCGACTGAGAAGTTTCGGGGTGTTAAACCAAGAGTTATTTTTTCTGCAACGCAAGACATAAAAAAAGAAAGACACTTCACGCACGTCACCCCCTGCAGCCTACTACACACAAACCCATCCGTTGTGTTTCCAGATATTCGCTAAACATTTCATTTAGAAGATTCGCAAAAAGCGTGAAGGGTTGATATTCCTACCAACAACTCCACATTCCTCCACGCTCCATTACCGCACGTGGTTGAAAGGTTAGCAACTACACTTTCCAGCGTGAAAGTAACAAAAAACAGTAGAAAATAGAAGCCCATTTTGAATACTCTCTCAGTTTATGACTGCGGCGCAAACTTCAACGGTGTTCGTGTCTCGCTGAAGCAATGCGTGTAGATAGCTTTTCATTTTTAGCGAAATGCTTAAATTGCCCTTTGAAGTAAAACTTTAAACACAGAAAAACAGAAACAAGAGGAAGGCAGAGCATAAATGTAACCCTCGTTGCAACACGTGTCTGGCTCTGGGTGCGCTTTCACGGCAGGCAGCTTGGAGATATCATCCCGCATTTCGAAGTCAAGCACCGATATGTCGTTTGCAGCGACGCGTTCGGAAATTCCTCCTCCATGGCTCAAAGAGTTCATTTGCCTAAACGACCTTCTCGGTGTGCCCGATCATCTTGGAGACTTGTTTCTCCTCCGATGTTCGAAAAAGACAGGTATTTAGTTTATTATCTTCCCATGCTTTCGTCCCTCCATCCCTGTGCTGTTCTTTTTTTGGGGGGGTTACCGCCATCAGAACGGCGCACACACGCAGATCCGTAATTTCATGGAATAGACTCGCCGTCTTTGATCAAGGGCGGCAGTTGCCTTCTATCAGGTTGATGTGTCCCGTTTTCATTTTCCCTTTCCGGAGTTACGTTCACTTGCTTCTGCGCACTAGTCATGCGTTGCGACAGGAAGCAATCGTATCACGTGTCTTGGGACCGGAATAAACATGCGTCAGAGAGAAAGCCGGTCAATCGTGCTCGGATTATCGAACGCTCCAAGTTGGGCGCGCGCTCCCCAGGCGACGCGAGACGCAAGGAGCTGGAAGACGCAATCCACAAATGACGTCTCCTCCTTTGCTGGAACAGGGGGAGGGGTCATTTCTCGGTGGGCGAGCGTGGTTACACGCACTTTCACGCCCTTCTGCGCGCTCTGGTGCTCCGATGTTTCACTTTGCCGACGTAACCACGCGAGCCTGAGCTTGTCCGAAGGTCCTTGCACGCGAGATGCAACCGGGTCAAGGACGTACTCTCGATATCCGCGTACTCGTCGCGCCATAGCGTCCGTTTAAAGGTGGTTCTCTTCAATTTGTACCTTAAATAGCAAGGTATAACGTAGCCAATGGTTCAGAGCAAGTTGGCGTCGAAAATCAATGTGCTCGCAAAACTACGTGAACGAAAGCTGTTTCTGCTGAACTAACTGATAACTCTTGCATGTTGGTCACGTCCGGTTTTTTTTCTTTTCATTCTAATTTTTATTTTTCTTCTGCACTGGTTGTTCCCCATGTGCGTCTTTTTGAAGCAAAAAATATTGGTGTTCAAGAGTACCGTCCACTGTGGTGCTTTTGTAAATTATCAACTTACGCGACATGATTCCAAGCCTCCTGACGATTAATGTTTTTAAAGTAATATTTAATATCTCAACAGTCCGGCGATCTCGATCGGTTAGAGATATCGATTTGTTGGTTGTAAGCATCAGATATAATTTCAATTCTCATGACCTTTTGTAAGACCTCATAATAGCCAAGAGCCCAAGCGAATGTAATTGGTTTTACGTGGACATATCCTTTATTGGTACGGAAATAAGAGCCTTCTCTACGTCGGTTTCAGCAAATCAGCTGCTTTTTTCCATGTTCTTTTATCTTAGCTACTTGTAATTTTACTCCTTACTTTTATAAATCTGTGCTGTAGAAAGAAAGGACTATTGATATACTGTCACTATTTGTTTTCTCATGCTCTTATGCCACTTACGTCTCAAAAGTCTTAGATAAGTTCATCTCCAATTCACGCTTGCCTTAATGTGCAAATTCCGCGCCGTTTATTCTTCTCGAGCTCACGATGAACCATCGGAAGCCAGCAAAACCTTTGGTGTCACTCTCGTGCTTCCTTGCCGCTTCGTTTCTTCATTTTTTGACGTCGCCACCTGCACTCGCTCAACGCCCGCCTCATAGAGCGCCTCACGCTCTTTCTCACCGAGGCCCTCGGCGCTTCCTCGGTCCTTTTTCTAGATTCTCTTTTATCGCCGTTGTTGCCAAACAGCGACGCGAAATCACCAAGGCTGCGACGCTATGCATTCATATAAATGAACCGTCGTTGGGACGGTTGGAAGCCGGGACCGTAAGAGGATATAAAGAGAGAAGGCAGGGATGTTAATCAGAAAGGCGACTGGTTGGCTACTCTGGAGGACGGGAAAGAGGGAATAGAAAGATAAGGTAGAGAGAGCGAGGGGAGGGGGAGCAAAGCCGCGGTAAGTTCGCGCACGCACGCGGAGGGCCTGAGCGAGTCAAAGGCGTTCACATAGGCCAGCCGCCCTCAGGAAAGACAAAAGTGCCTTCATGGCCTGTAAGACCGTATGAGAATGTGCAAGAAGCGCTTGGAGGCCGTATTGTGGTAAGGATTGGTTTATTCGATCCTGTTCATTTCGTATCACCCGTCGCAGCAAGCCGACATAACTGGCGACAGCGAAGACCTGGCGTCATGCCAGCCAATGACGACTGGCAAAAAAAAAAATGAAAAAAAAAATGAGGCGGATTCTTGCATATAATACGGCTCCTGGAAGGCATTCGCGCAGCCAGCCTATACGCAGCTGCGAGCGCGTCCACAGCAGAGTGCCGTATAGCAATGCATGCAGACTGGCATGAGACTGGCGCCAGGAATGTCGCGTGATCGATGGCGTAAGGACCTTATCACTCGCGAGCGAGCAGCGCCGTTTTCTCGCCGCGCTCCGAGAATTCGCGAAACGACGCCGCGGCCTGAGACGCGCCACGTCGCGCTCGGCCCGTCGAGGCTCGGAAGCGCCTGTAGGAACGACGCCCAGGGCTGGCGCACCAACACGAACGTAGTGGTACATACACGAGAGCGCGTCGGTAGTGGCAGTGGCACGCAGAGCATTTGCGGTCGCAGCGCCTCGCAAGCGGGCGGCCGCACACGCACGCGCCGGCTGGAAAAGTGAGCGAAGCGCCGCTTTCCTCGCTGCGCACGACACGCCGCTGTTTCGCCGCTCCTTACACGATTGCCTGTCGGCGGGCGCCGCCCACTGCGCCACGCGCACCGCCAGGCGGCATTTGCTTGTAACGAAGAAAAAAAGAATAGAACATTTTTACCGAGTCAGTGTGCAGAGGCAACAACTCGGCTACCGGAGTGGAAAACCAAGCACGGTGGACAGGCTCGTCATGTTGTAGTGTCTGTTTCGGTGCTTTTATTATTATTGTTATTTTTGTAAGTCTTACCGTGATGACTTGACAGTAATGGCGTGGCATGAATAATGGCACCGTGACAAGAATGGAGCCGTGACAACGTATGATCGAAACAAAACTTAATTTTTCTCTAATCAGAACCGAGCTTTGTTATCTTATTCGATATGAGGCGGTAGCACTTGAGATTACGAGCTGTCTCGGGTGTTTGAGCTGATGGACAGCGTGCGAATTTTATGAGATGTTCGCTATGGAAAGAGGACCGCCAAGTCTGCTGACACTATGACTAGTTGGAAAATAGTGGGTTTTTTTATGTAATAGAAGGCACACCCCTTATGTAATACCCATAACATCGGGGTCCTTAAGGAAATAAACTGAGAACTAATGCGCACATCTGAGAGTCCCCGGCGGGGTGGCTCAGTAACTATGGCATGACGCTGGTGAGCCCGAGGTTTCGGGTTCGATCCTAGCAGCTGGGGTCGGAATACAGATAGCCTTGTGCCGCGCATTAATTTGGTGCACGTTAAAGAAGAACTCCAGGTGGTCAAAATTAATCCACCGTGTCCTACTACGGCGTGCCTTATCATCAGATGGTAGTTTGGGCACATAAAATCCCAACATGTAAGTTTCTCTGTTTATGAAAAACACTTCCCTGTGATAAACGCTACTACAGCTAGATGATTCTTGCGCGTTAGCACGCGTGAAGTACATAACTAGTCGCGAATTCCGACGACGAGTTATCTGATGTCTAAAGTGGCTAATTTACTCGTAAGGTTTAGTTATGCGACTTTTTCTTTACAAGAGTTAGGCTGCATGCATATATCGCAAGGCTGAAGACGGTAACCATGCACGCATGGACCGTATCTTAAAAAATTCAAATAGACGTCGTGGTTCAAACTATCACCGTCGGATGCCGCGTCCTTGATTGTGCACTTCGGAGCACGAACCACACGCACCGTGAGGCATTTTCTTGCTGGGAAAGTGCGACTTGACCACGGACGGCTACTTTTGTTTCGGACGCGTACACGTACCAGAGAGAAGAAAGAAACTCAGGAGCGGTGGTGGCCACGTCGCGCCACGTTGGCGAGCTACGTCACCTTAAAGTGGAAGTTCGCTGCGCATCTTATGGATTGGCGCCTGGAATAAGGAATGTAAAAAGCATCTGGGAATATATATATATATATATATAGAACCATGTGCTCTCTTTGCAATACTTGAGATTCGAACCAAATTAAGGGTAACCGTCTTCAAATTTGTGAAATGAGAATTTTACCTGAAGCATGCACTTGAGTTATTGAGGAAAATCTGGTCAATTAGATAATTAAAGGGGGAATTTTAAATGATCCGAATCTCCGGTTGGCTGTATAACCGAGGGAGACGAGGTTGTACAAACTATAGTAGCTTTCTTAAAGGGAATATGTTTGCCATTAAAAAAAACGAATGAGCGCATCGCACAAGATGGGCGCTTCTCCTGCTTTTAGGATTACACCTATACCCGCTCGAAATTCTCGCTGAGTTTGCGAAGAGAGCAGGCGAGAAAAGCTTTCCAGACTGCTGAATTGTGTTTCAGCCTACTCGCTCAGTTCGTTTTGTTTCCTCAATGTAAAAAAAAAAGCAAAAAGAACCACACCACGACGACGAACTAGTGTGCGCAGGCATAAGTTTTCAAGTAAACAGGTCTCTCGGGGGAAAATGTGCTCTTCTATTGGAGCTGGTTCCAGATGAAGTGCTTTTTGGTGTACGTATTATCCGGCTAATACGGCCCCCAAGGCACCAGCTTGTTCCTCTTGCCGACAAGTACTCAGTGTGCCATTTCAAAACCAAAAGGGGGGCGTAGAAAGCACAACATCGCGTGAGAATATCACGGTGCATTGCTCTGAAAAGATATAGCTGACGAAGTTATCGCGAATACCGGTAAGCTTTTACCTGTTTGTTTTGTTAGCGGACAACTTCCACGCACATCTGAGTCCGACAAGCAGCTATTTTTCAGTGCAATGCCCGCGGACTCAGAGCGCACAGTTCGGATTTTCGTCGCTTCGTGTATGCGAATATGTTTACGATTATCGTCATTTGCGAGCCGAAGTTATCGAACACGATCAGGCTTTCTGGATATGAATCATTTATGTCGTCAAGTGTTGGTGAAAACAGTAAGGGTTTGATCTTTATTCGCCGTGACCTCACTTACGTTCATCAGCCTGTGCCAACTAATGACGATAATCAATATATATGCCTAACAGTAAAGAAAAAGAATTTTACCTGTACTGTTGTGGGCGCCTACCTATCTACGTCAAGACGATTTGGTCACAAAAGGCTACGAGACATCCTGTCCTCAAGTCCCGATCCGTGGGTCATTATTGGAGACTTCAACGCCCATCATACACTCTGGGGAAGTTCGAAGATCAACGCGGGAGACAGAGCTCTGGTATCTTTCGCCTCCAGTTATGAACTTTGGCTTTTGAATGATGGAAGTCCTACGTTTCTACGTGGCTCCACATACAGAAGCTGTCTTAACTGGTCTTTTGTCTCACGAAGCCTTGTAAGACGTGCTGAGTGGTTTGCGGACATAGAGACGCACGAAAGCGACCATATCTCTACGTACGCCGTGATCAGAGGATTGTCTCCTTCCAAAATACGAGATACGATCCAAGGAGTGGGCTGGACTAAATTTCAGTGTGTCATGGAAGAATAGTGCGAAGCCAATCCAGCTTTCGACTTGGAAGAAGCAATAAAGAGCGCGGAGCAAGACACTATGCGTACTCTCACATGCTCTTCGAAACTGACGGAATTTGATGCGGAACTAGAACGACTTCGAGCAATCCGGCGACGTGCTGAACAAAGGCAATGGATGATTCACGGATCGCCAGACGCACGCAAAAGATCCAGCGCCGGTTAGACAAGCTCGAATCGCAACGCTGGACTGCCTTCTGTGAGTCGCTAGATCTACGCAAGCCTTTATCGCAACTACGAAAAACGGTGCGCGGTCTCCGGACACCCTCCGTACAGCGGTTCCTATTCAAGGCTGTAGCGCTCTCTCAAAAGATACCGAAGATTGACGTGGCAGAGGGGTTCTGCGCCAGATTATCCGGCCAACTCACACCTCCCAACATTCCACCGCCGTGATCACCGCATGGATCTACCATTCTCAATCCACGAATTTAAGGCAGCATTAGCTTTGTGTGGACGTTTATCAGCGCCAGGACCTGACGGAATTTCCTACCAAGCTCTGTGTCACGTGGGTGAGCGAGCGAGAGCTGTTCTCCTTGAGCTTGTCGAGATGGCGCGCTGCCCATAAGCTGGGAGACAAGTCGCCTTGTCACACTGCTGAAGCCTGGCAAGTCGCCGTTGGAACTCTCATCATATCGCCCAATCGCTTTGGCAAGCTGTGTGGGCAAAGTAGTGGAGAGGATGGCCCTAGGACGCTCGGAGTAGTACTAGGAGTACCACAACGCCTATCCAGCTGCCATGGTGAGCTTTCGACGTGATCAATCATCGATCGATAACGTCGTCGACCTGGTCACCTACGTTCATCATGAGAAATGCCGTAAGCGTCCCTGCGCTTCTTTGTTCCTCGACGTCAAAGGGGCGTATGACAACGTTACGCATGAAGCCATCCTCTCTGCTCTGGAAGAGCTAGGAATGGGAAGTCGGATGTTTCAATGAATACGCAACTATCTCTGCATACGATCCTTTTTTGTAAGCACCAAGGAAGGCCGTACTTCTCTACATTATAGCTACCGCGGCGTCCCCCATGGCGGCGTACTTAGCCCTGTGTTATGTAATGTAACCGTAATTGCTCTCCCTGAGCACGTGCCAAGCTCAGTCAGGCTATCAATGTAAACGGATGACATCTGCATATGGGCGTCTGCAGTAACACGCCTACAGTTACAAACGAGATTTCTGAGAGCTACCACCCAAACTGCTTTCTTCTCCGTAATCGAGGCCCGTAAATTTCCTCCGAGAAATGCGCGTTTGTGTCATTTACGCGCAAACCCATGACAAACTACAGCCTAATGATAAATGGCCAAATAATACCATATGTTCGATCTTACAAGTTTCTAGGTGTCATAATAGACAGGGACTTGTCATGAACCCCTTACGTATCATACGTGAAAAAACGGTTGACAGGCATATGCCATCTGTTCAACTTTTTCACTGACAAGTCTTGGGGAATGTCAACAAGTGCTGTGCTACAACTATACAGGATGCTTTTTCTCGGCTTTCTGCGGTACGGCTTGACAGCAATAACCAACACAGGCTAAACGAATCTACGCACAATACAAAGTGCTCAGGCTCAAGCGATCCGAATATGTCTAGGCCTGCCTCAGAGTGCGTCAACAGTAGCGACTACATCAATCCCTAGAGACCACCTTGTCAAGACCCACATTGAAACTGAAGCGCTGAGGACCCATGTAAGGCATCTTGCCAGGACTCCTCGCCACCACATAGCCTCTCTACCAGCGGACAGACCACGCACATCTTTCAGCCAAATGATAACCGCACATGGTGAATAATTGCCAGCTTGTTTCACTCCGGCTACAGGACCTTCGATTCCTCCATGGTGCCTCGCTCAGCCAAAAATCAACCTCACAATAGCTGGCATCACGAAAAAAGCTGATCTATCATCACCAGTCCTTAAACAGCTCACATTACTACTTTTGTACGAGAACTGCCGTGACTCTACGCATTGCACCATGTCGCAATGGAATGAGCTACATTTCAGGAATTCCCGACTGTACTTCCTTGATCCCACATTAAGCCTTCGAGTCCCATCGAAGCTTCGCCGTGGAGACGCCACACTTCTGCATCGACCGTGGTTGGGCGTTGCTTTTACCAAAGCCTATGCGTTCCGCATAGTGATGGCCGACACCGCAACCTGTGACCACTGCGGCCATGAAAAATGGATTGGCCATGTTTTGTGCGACTGCCCGCAGTAGAGTGTACAGAGGGAATCCCTTCGCCACGAACTCGACCAGCTGGACGACCGACCACTATCCGAAGAAGTAATTCTACACCATCGACAGGACCTAACGTCACGGAAGAAGCTCAAGCAAGCGCTGCTGCACTTCTTGCGATCTACCGCCCTTTGTGAACGTCTCAAACTGGAACGTCCTTTGTGTGTGCGTCTCTGTGTGTGTATTTTTTTCTTTTTTTTAACCCTTTCCTCTCTGTCCTCTTTCTAACCCCTATCTACCAACCCAAGTGTAGGGTAGCAAACCGGATACTAATATCTGGTTAATCTCCCTGCTCTTCATCTTCATCTCTCTCTCTCTCTGTCTCTCTCTCTCTTAGTTGTTGTTGAACTCCCACTTAAATTCGCTGGTTATGTAAGCTTACTTTCTGGAAATTTACCTAAAGCAAGAAAAGTGGGCAAAAGCGCATTCTTGAGAATAAAACTGGGGACGAGATGACGCATGACTCTAAACGAGTGATCATAATACCCATCGACGCGCATTTGGCATGACTATTTGCAGTCGTAGGGCCAAGAAACAAGTTTGTTGATACCGCTTGCGTCGTGACAACTTTTCTTTCATCGGCAGCTTTATGCATTTGTGGTGAGAAGCTTTTACTGGGTCATTAATAGCGAAGCAGTGCCTCGCTAATTAGCAATGTCAGTTATTCAGTGCCTTAGCCAAACATTCTTGGGTGGGCTAAAGTAAAATACTCGCACACAAGATGCTATGGCACCTGAAGAGTTCGTCGCGCTCGTTTTTAATAGGTAAAAAGCCGCATCGTTGTCCTTATATAGCACAATGTCCTACACAATGAAGTTGATTGTAGTTGGTGACGTAAACAATCTTCTACGGCAAAGTAGTAGCTCGCTATGAAGAAAAGAAAAGGTAAAATCTATAAATACTACAAATCGCGTGCAATATATGTCTCTGTCTGGACATTCGCTGCAACGTAGGGCATATTAATGTTTATTATTTAATTAAAATACGTTTTTTACTCTCGTATATATTGTATATAAGTTTTACATCGCGTAGTTGAAGCTGTTGTGCGTATCAGTTATTCTTCAATTTGCAGCGTAACTAACAAAGAAACATTGTTTACTAGCATGTACACCAAATGGACGACGAAGCGTGCTGATCTCAAACGTCCCTTGTAGAGAGGCAGGATAGCCTGCGCAACTGTATTTCTTGCTTTTCTCAGCAAATAAGCGTAGTCATTTCTACACTAATCTAGTTTAGTAATGTAGAACATTACTCAACTGGTTTAGGTTAACTAACGTTCAAGCTCGCTCTGCTTGGGCCAATGGAATCGCTATAGCGCAGTCGATCAGTATTTACACAGACGCCGTCTGCATCTGGTCGTTCGGATTGACTTGCCCGTAGGTCCGCGCCAGATTACAGAAGGCGTAACAATGACGTACACATATATTCAGAGACAAGGCCTCAGCGTCTTAACAGAAAAATGCGCGTTAGGTCGCCTTCACAGAAAAATTGCTGTCTTCATATCGGTATCCACCGGTCGCCACCATATATTGTACAAGATAACCCATCGATCTATAGGTTGTCCGCTGCGATTTCTCCCGAAGCTCCCATGTGGCCTAACCGAGGAACAGACTCATCTCGATCAATCCCCTTTTCCATGTAATCGCTGGATGAAACATGGGGCCATCGGTGTGTTCTGTGCTCCGACTGCACACTGGCTTTCTTGCGTTACCGCATTCCGCTGCTATCAAGCAGCTGGAAGTCAAATGACAGAGTGTTTGAGCGCCAGGCCAGGCCAAGCGCTTATAGCCTGTCTTAGTCTTGCGCGATGTGCATCAAGGGACGTGACAAGTGCCATCGCCAGGGATCATCTCGTCAGTACGTATATCGCCACTGCTAGAGAAAAAAGTTGGGCTAGTTGGTGCGTATTCGTGAACTGAGACGAATTTAGCTATAGTGCTAAGAAGTCGTGGAACGAAAGACGAGAAGCACGCAACGCTAGCGTCGTGTCCTGTGTGCTTTTCGTTCTCGTCCAACATTCATTTTGCGCTATTCAAGTATATCTCAATTTTCGCATCACGACTGACACGCTTAGAACATATCTTTGGCACCTTTCCCAGCTCCAGTCTCGATGCCTTACTGCTCTTTCAAAAACTAGGCCCATAGTCAACATTCTCGAGCATTTTTGGAGTCCTGCTGCTCTTGTCTTCCATTTGGTTTCTCGTCTGCATCAAGACGTGAAACAGTCTGCTTTGTGGCGTCCCGGGCAACCACAAGTGCGTCTCACCGATCCAGGAGTTGTAAAGAAGTCGGCTTGCCGGCATTTGCACTGAAACAAACCGCTCAGCGTCCATTGCAATACGTGTACTCCAACCGAATCAACATTATGCAGATTGCTTTCGACTCTAAGGAGCTCCACAGGTGTGGTCGTTATTCCGCCGACATCGTTCTGAAAAAAGCTCAAGATCAACCTTGTCACAATATCGACATCGTCCCAATTCGTAACCCTCTCTAGCGCCGTCCTTTATGTGAATCAAAAGTCATGAAATCTCAGGGCTATATTCTGCGATTCAAAGACAATTATAGAGTCTACCCTGTCAGCTCTGTTTCCCGGCCTATACATAAACAATAGGTGTCAGATATTAGATTGTACTCCATCAAGCGGTTGCGTATTTCGGTGCTTACCGGGGCACTGCGATATTATAAATAAAAGGACTGACAATGCAGCCCGTGAGGCACATGGAACCCGCCGTGGTTGCTCAGTGGCTATGGTGTTGGGCTGCTGAGCACGAGGTCGCGGGATCGTATCCCGGCCACGGCGGCCGCATTTCGATGGGGGCGAAATGCGAAAACACCCGTGTGCTTAGATTTAGGTGCACGTTAAAGAACCCCAGGTGGTCAAAATTTCCGGAGTCCTCCACTATACGGCGTGCCTCATAATCAGAAAGTGGTTTTGGCACGTAAAACCCCAAATATTAAATTAATTAATTGAGGCACATGGAGAAAACGGAAGCAGCTCTATTTCGTGGTCGATAACGGATGCAGCGCGGCATCTCTGTCGTCTTGCCCGTGAGATCTCATTAAATAAATTGAATGCACTGGAGTTGACTAACCGGTATCTACACGCCACAGGCCCACATATGAAGTTACAAGTGTTACTAGGCTTTACTCGACGGCAAGAAACATTACTATGTCGCCTTCGAGTAGGCGTTCAGTATACGTATGTTGTTTCATTTCTAAGTAGGATGGCAGACAGTACCAATAGCAACACGCCTGGCGTAGAAGAAACCTTAAAACACCTTCTGTGCGACTTCCCATCATACGAAGATTAGAGGCTGGGCCTTCGGACAGCTTTAAGGCGCTTAGATGACAGACCTTTTCCAGAAAGGAAGATCTTGCGACAGTTCCCTCGCACGTCTGCGATGTAGTCACTAAAGCGCTGCTGCGTTTATTGGAGATATACCAGCCTGCCTATGTGAGCGCTTGCGATGAACTGAACCATGCACGCTTCATTGCGCGTTTGTCAGTGCGAACTGGGACTTTATATCCTTCATCTCATCTTTCATTGTCCCTTGTCCCTTCCACGGCTTAAACAAGGAAAATAATTTTTTTTAATGCGCAGTTTGTAGGAAGGACGAAGGAAGGAGGCGACAGGTCAGAGCGCACAGCACGGAGTCGCATCTACAGCACCGGGACATCCCTTCCATAGTGCAGGGTCGTATACCGCGCTCAGGCTGGTTATCCTCCCGGCCTTTCCAGTATCACTTCCCTTTTTCTTTTAGCTCAGCGTAGCTTAGAATCAGCCCCACCCACATTCTTCACGCTCAGGCACTGCAGGAGTACTGAATGAAGTGATTCATTCAGTATTTCAGATGAGTGATATTCGCACGGGTAACGCTGACGACGCTGAATGCACGGACCGTTGCGTTGGCTCAGTCGGCTCGGCAGTATAGAGAGGGCCGTGTTTCGTCTTTCGCTACCGGCATAAGCACTAGGTGCAAGCGCAACAGCGTTTCCGATAGACGGCTGGAGGCAAACTTTTCGGATACAAGTGTCAGAGCGGAGGTTAAATGTTGAGCTACAACCAGATACTGTTTGTGTGTATTAAACGCGGCGTTTCAGACTGGTGAGCATGTGGTACCGCCGAAGGTCATGTTCGAGTTTACGATCGCATCTAAAGGTGCCTTCCTCAAGCGCAACATAGGAATAGCACTGAATCAGGAAAAATGAAAAAAAAAATACGCAATATAATATAGTATTCCGCGTGTGCGTAGTGCGTAAAACAGCAGGAGATTGGTTAAATGGGTAAGGCACCACCGGAACTGCAGCATTTTTGAACCTAATTGCGCGCGTGGGCAGGCGACAAAGCCATTTAAGGAGCGCAGCTGCGGACTCCCTATCCCATGCTATATTTCTCTATGGCTCATTCCTTTGACAGTGCGCGCTGTTACAGCCTGCAAAATTAAGTGGAACCGGATAACCTGCCGACACATACAATCTGAACACTTCATCTTTAAGAAAAATTTTAATCTTTCCGCTGAAGCGACATTTACCGCTGCCAACTTATGTCATATATAGGCACACCTATTAGGCGTAAACAACAAATACCGGTTTCGCAATTTCACACATAGTAAATTGTCCTCACGCTGGCTCTGTATCCGTACTACGTTGGTGTGCAATGACAATGCAAACAATTCCGTGTCTTTATTATTATTATTATTATTATTATTATTATTATTATTATTATTATTATTATTATTACCATCGGCTTTTCTTACATGACAACCAGCAGCGTCCTTCAAGGACCAGTATTCCGACCACTCCTCTTTAATATTCTTTAATAACGTTACTTCCATTATTAGGAATTCTTCCTTTTTTCTATATGCCGATGACATTAAGATTTTTCTAGGAAATTTATATGTTGGCGACTGTCGCATAGTGCAATCTGACTTGCTTTCTTTTTCTCCCTGTGTGTGTGTGAGAGAGATGCAAATGAGAGAAAGGCAGGGAGGTTAGCCAGAGTTAAAACCTCCGGTTTGCTACCCTGCACTAGGGGAAGGGAAGACGGAAAGGAGAGCGTGACAAAAATGAAAGCGTGAAAAAAAAGGGGGGACGGGACGGGATCATTATAGTCTTTCTAATAGGCCACTGCCACGTAAAAAGGTCAACAAAGTCATGACCGACTTTCGGTGCGACGGCAGTTCATGTCCGCATTCCAAAACTGTCTGTTCTGAAAGTGGCCTGTCGTCAAGGCGCGCCAACGCGGTCGCTAGTGACAGCCGGTGCGCGCTGTATCGAGGACAGTGGCAAAGTACGTGTTCTATAGTCTCCTTGCCGCCGCAGTGACTGCAAAGCCATGCTCTCGTCCATACTGATTCCGAAGGCGAAATATCTTGTGTAAGCGACACCAAGGCACAGTCGGCAAAGTACTGCCGTCTCGAGTCGAGAGAATCGAGATGGGGGTCGAAGTCGAAGAGATGGGTCTAATCGATGTAGACGTGTGTGCCTCAAGCTTGGTGGGTTCCATAAAGTTCTGATCGCTTCATTTGCAAGCCCATGAATTTTCATTTCAGCGTCAGTTCTTGAGAATGGAATGGAGTCGTGCAAGGCCTTCTCATGTGCAGGTCCTGCTGCTGCGTCGGCATGTTCATTGCCCATTACGTCACATTGGCTTGGAATCCACTGTAACGTGATGTCGCGTCCTTGCTCGACGAGGTGGTGAAGCAGCAGTCTGATTTCCAGGACTAGTTAGTTGTAACTAGTCAGGTACAACTAACTAGACTAGTTAGCGTAAGGCAGAAACCAAACAATGAAGAGGAGCCTTGGAGTCACTGAACACGCTCCATTTCTTTAGTAGTTCATCATAAATTACACGAAGTGCACAACGAATAGCAGCGAGCTCTGCGGCAGTCGATGTAGTCTGGTGGGATACTCGAATCTTTATGGTGGAGGTTTTTGCCGGAAATATCACCGATCCTGCAGACCCATTCACCGTGGTTGAAGCGTCAGTATATAGATGATGATGCATGGTGCAAAGATCATGACCTCACCTTGAAAGTTGCTTAGACCAAAGTCATGACTTTCACGCGCAAAACAGCAAGCATTTCTTTTTCTTATTGTGTAAATTCTGTAGCATTGTGTAAGGTATATGAGATCAGTGATGTCGGAGTAATTTTCATACAACCTTGCACTCTTTAGCTCACACTAAACGCGTTACAATACGGGGCACGCGCTCTCTTGGCTCTGTTTGTAGGCTATCGAGAAAATCCAATTCTCATACACCGTTCCGCAAGTTGTACAAAAGAATCTGCCTTCCTCAACTTGGATACACGTCGGTCGCCTGAAATGGAATTTCTAGATCCAACAGCGACATTATAGATCGGGTCCAGAAAAAAGTTCCTAAGCATACACCATCGCCACTTTGCTAACACGGATACTGGACCTTCTTCTAGCACTGTTGGATTACTGGCATTGCCCTTACTTCTCGGCCGACGTAATCGCACTGAACTGTTCCTTTTGAAACTCCTTCGCGGTATCCTCACCTGCCCCGAACTCCTCAGTTGTATCATGTTTGATATTCCGCGCAGGATTACCGGAGAACAGACCTTTGCATGTTCCTGCCAGTCATCACCAACGCTCAACTGACCACGGAATGCAGAGTCTTTGTAATGCTTATTTTCATGTTGTCGATATTTTCCATAACTCGCATGCCATCGCTCTTTTCCGAGCTGTGACTGTTGTGTCGCAGTTTCGCATTTTGTTCAACTGCCCTTGTCCTAGTTTTTCTTTTGTATCCATCTCGCGCCTTGCTCTATGTACACTCTTCTTTTCAAGATTGTTGTTGTTATTCATCGTTTTTCTTGTTGTTTTTTTGCCTTGGTGTTCTCTTCTTTTTCAATATGCGCATGCGCCAGTACTCAGACCTCATGGTTGTACTTGGGTACGCTAAATTATTTTTGATTGATTTATTAATTGATTGATTGTTTGTGTGATTGTGGAAAACTCGATCTAAAGACAAATAAAACATCTTTAGGTATACGTGGGTAAGGAATGCAAAGATCTTTGCAGGAAAGGAAGACAGAGGCTCATCAGGATTGCCTCAGTCGCTGGCATTGATGAGATGCTTTAAACTTATGTCGATAAACTATCTTTCTTTCTCGGACTTCGGTTTATTGGGATCGATCTTCGAAGACTGTGATACCTTCTTTTACAGTCGTTCACGCAAACATAAGAAGCATAAGAAAATACTGGGATCAGTTCTCTTCGATGTTGCTGGCGTTCTGGCCTTAGTAGATGCATTTTTACTGTCGGAGATTAATGTTCAAAGTGGTATGTTGTCGCAGTGTTGTCTGATTTTCTGCAATAGGGAAGAATTCGATTCCGCTGCTTCCTCAGTAAGTGATCAATTTAAACTTTATGGGGGAGGATTAAAGTTTACCAAGGAATTTCCTCAGCGACGCGTAATTCAGTTTCTTGACATTTCCTTGATCTTCGAACAAAATCATGTTTGTTGGCAGTACTCCCCAAGATCTTCGAAGCCGTTGCTAAACTTTCAATCCAAGCATTCTAAATTAGTAAAAAACGGAATTGCCATGTCGTGCCTTAAGTCTTCCCTCACCAGATCCTGCATGCACAAAATGAGCGCCAGTTTTAATGCGCAGGTCCGGCGCCTATTAGAAGCAGGTTATCCTAGTGTAGCGGTGGCCACTGTGGCTGAGCACCTAAAGAAGTCGGTTTCGAGAGGGACGGACGTGATTACAGAAAGCAGTAATAGCAAAAAAAGAGTAGTGGCTATTCCGTATATTCATTCAGTGTCGCACAGGCTTAAAAAAGTTGCTAGTAGATATGATGTTACTGTTGCTTTCACTGCCCCCAATAAGCTAGGTAAGCTACGCGCTGCCGTACAGAATAAACAGGAGCGGGTAAAAGGCAAAAAACGAACAGATATTTGTCCAGTAAAGCACAATAAAAACAACAGTTTTACTGACTGTCATATGGGTGTGGTGTATAAAATTCCCCTTAGCTGTGGCCAGTTCTACGTAGGGCAAACGGGACGGTGTATCAATCAGAGGCTAATGGAACATGGAAGGTCGTTAACCGGTGGATCGCCTTCTAATCTTTCGCTATATTGCCGAGATTGTAACTGCACGCCAGAGTTAGATGAATGCGCGATATTGTACAGGCATAAGAATGAAGATACGCGTCTTATGGTAGAGGCATGGCATATCTATAATGGTGGAAGTGCGTGCGTGAGTCAGCCTTCGATTACTTTACATAAGGAAGAGATTAAGTGCCTTAACAGTTATCTCTCACGTAGACCGGCACATGTACCCGATTGACACGTGGTGTTACCATTCCTGAGCATGCGCAGATGAGTTTTGTGTCTTCTTTCTTTTTTCGCCTCAGTGCTCCCTTCAGTTGATAGTCGGCGTTCGTGTTGTCCACTTCTCTACTCTTGTGTCCTGTCTGCACGCCTCACTTCTATTTTGCATAATGAGTCCTTACCAACTAGCTTAGCTTTCTGTCGTTCTAAACATTGGGATTGTTGCTGCTTCTCGCTCTCTGCGCCCTCGGGCTATCTCTATGACAAAGCTTGCGCCAAACTTTCATCCCTTACAGCTCGCCGCCTTCCTATAAGCAGCTGGTGCGAAGCCCCTGTCCTGCACTCGACTAAAAATCAAGCACGATTGCTATGCGTCATTTCATGTGTCTGTTATCGAGGACTGCTATCGGCGTCTAAGGGATCATTCACTGTGGCCACGCTCTTGCTGCTACAAGCCCTTCAGAGGTGAACATTACGATACTATGGCAGTTAAAAATGTTCAGCGAGATGAAAAGAAGCATCAGAGATGTGAGAGTTTTCTATAAGAATGTTCGTGGTGAACGAATTTTTCTCCGTCATTTCACCTTCTTTCCCCATGATTGCCTTAACACAGACCTGGTTGAGCACTGAAATACCATCTAGGTCATACTTACAGCCAACTTATCGAATTTTCCGACGAGACCGAGATCCTTCTTCATGGAAATCAAAGGGCGGTGGAGTGGTAATTGCGATCTATCAATGATTCAGATCCGTTCGGCGCCCTGATTTAGAATGTGCAACGGAATGGTGTCTGGGCGGATATTTTTGGCGCTGGTAGTAATAGGGTATTAGTAGGGTATTTCTATATTGCGCCTGATATTAATATCGACATGTACACGACTATTCTAGCCACTGTTTAAAATGTCATATTGGCCCATGCTAACCATAAAATGCTCACAATTGGTGATTTGAATACGCCTGCCATTTCCTGGCAAGCTGGTGAAATTTTAACCCATTCTTTTTACTTATCTGCCAAATGCAACTGGTCACTTGATCTTATGTCTTTTACATATCTGCACCAATTTAGCGATATTCCGAACTCTTGTGGCAACATACTAGACCTATGCCTTAGTAACGCTGAAACTGTGAATGTGTCCTGTGGCGACTTTGGCCTTGTTAAGCCAGATAAATATCATCCCCCGCTTTATATTTCATTACAATTCGCTATACCTAGTAGCAGAAGATTAAAGGATACAGCAACACCTCGGTATTTTAATTTCTCAAGTGGAAATTACGTGTGTCTTTACCATTATCTCAATAATGCGGACTGGTCTTCAATAGTAGAACTACGATATGTTAATGACCAAGTCACGGCATTCACGAATATTATTCATGATGGAATGAAGAAATTTATGCCAACAAAAGGTGCTAAACGCTCTAAATTTCCCCACTGGTTTTCTGTTGAGCTGAAAACAACTTTGAAGCTAAAGGAGCGTGCTCACAGGAAGGCACAGCGTACAAATTAGGAACACTGGCATATGGATTTCAAAATGTTCAGGGCACTCTCTAAGCGTCTTTACAAGCGTGATCATTCCTTCTATAAAGCACATGTGGAAGCTAGTAATTCTAAAAATTCAGTCTTTTTGGAGACACCTTCGTGAAGAGTCATCCAATACTACGAAAGACGATGTCTATCTACTTAGTGGCGATAGCCATCCTGTCCCAGATGTAACGAGCGCCTTCGCCCTACACTTCGGGTCTGTGTTCGGTGGAGGGTACAGTGACGGAGTTAGTGAGCTTTCCAATCACCCTTCCTTGGAATCAAGTCTGTCGGTTTCAGTGGAACTTGTCGTTAAGAGCATCAACCGCTTAAAACCGTCTTTTTCGTGTGGCCCTGATGACATTCCATTTAATTTGATTAAGACGTACTGGTGCTTGCTTGTTCCAGTGCTGACTTGTATTTTTAATTCTGCTTTTAAGAGGAACACATTCCCAAAAGGCTTGGAAAACAGCACGGGCCATTCCCGTCTTTAAGCCAGGGTTAGATAGATAGAATAAACTTTATTGTCCAACGGATAAGGTGATCTGCCCACCCCCCGACACGCAGGTCAGAGGGCGAGTGCCGCCGCCTCAGATGCAGGCTGGGAGGTCTTGGGTCCCAGCAGCCTCTTCAGCCAGTTGGACGAGCCGGAGCTGGAGCTCAGAGTCCGAGTTGCGCAGCATGGTCTCCCAGGTGTCTCTACTACCTATTTTGTGCGTTCCCCCGGGAGAGTACGGACATTCCCATAGTATGTGGTCGAGGGTCCCTCTCGCCCCATAAAAATTACATCTATCGCTCCTGGCCTCGGGGAACATGTGATTCGCCATAACCGGCTGCGGATACGTATAAGTTTGTAGTCGTCTCCACGCGACTGCTTGTCTGTTGTTTAATTTTGGGTCTGGCGGGGACACCAGTCTACGAGCCAATCTATAATGCTGCGTGATCTCCCCATATTTTACCATGCGCTCTCCGCGCCCTCGGTCATCGAGGGGCCCCGTAGCGGCTTGGCGGTAGAGATCTCGAGCCAGCTTCCGGCGCACGGCTTCGTGCGCCGGAGTCCAAATTGTTTGAATTTTTTCTATCTAACTTTCTCTGGCCTTGGATTCTGGCCGCTAAGGGCGAGATCCTTCCCTTGATAAAATTTTGTATGGCAGTTTTGCTGTCACTGATCACAAATTTCGCGTCCGTTCCAGAGCAAGCTAATGCGATCGCGATTTCCTCGGCAACTTTTATGTTGCGCCCGCGCAGAGTGACAGCGGTCACGGAAATACCCCGGCCGCTGACGGCCGTTGCCACCGTAAAATTGCCGCTACAGCCAGGGTTAAAAACTTCTCTGAGTGACTACAGGCCTATGTCTCTCCTATGCGCAGCATCTAAATTATTCGAGTCAACTCTACACGCAATAATTTCATCCTCTATTAAAGATACTATCATTCCTCAGCAACATGGATTCATATCGGGACGCTTCACAACTACCAACCTCGTTAGCTTCGTGATGCATGCTTCTGATGCAGTGTATAAGAAAGGACAGCTGGATGTCCTTTATTTTGACCTCAGTAAGGCGTTTGATGTCGTATGCCACAAAGTATTCCTTCAAATGTTGACACAACTTGGTTTCCACCACTCTGTCACAGCGCTGATCAGAACCTACCTACGCGACTGGTTGCTACGTTAGCGTAAATGGTCAGTCGCCAGAACTTTATGCGGTTACAAGTTGAGTTCCTCAAGGGTCTGTCCTGGGCTCTCTTCTTTTCTCACTGTTTATCAACGAAGTTTCGGCCGTCATTCAAAACTCTTCAATTTTACTATGTGCTGATGACGCGAAACTCTTCAAAGCGGTAAAAAATGTGAATGATTGCGCCGCTCTTCAGAAGGACTTTGCAAATTTTGAATCATGGAGCGCTGAAAACAAGCTGGTCATAAATGCATCAAAAAACGAAAGTTGCAGGCTTCACGTGGAAGACTAGCAGGACTTTATTTCCCTATATATCGCTAAAGATGTTCTCCTGCCAAGAGCACAGGGAACGAAAGTCCTTGGAGCGTACTTCGATATCTGTCTGAGTTTCTCGCCCCACGCTCAACAGACGAGGCAGCGTGCACTTCGAATGCTCGGAACAGTATGTCGGGTGACGAGAGACTTCAACCGACCTGACCCATTTGTAACATTATATAAGAGCGTATGCCTTCCAGTTCACGAGTGCGCCTACGTGGTTTGCGGCGGCACTTGTAGGTCCAGTTGTGAACTTCTCGAAAATGTACAAAAATCGTTCGCATCTACATTTAAACATCGGTTTTGTCAAACGCCTTTCATCTCTATAGAGCTAACACAGACACTCACATTATACCTACCCTCACCTGTAGACGCAATAAATCGGATGTTCTTTTTCTTCACAAGAAAATACATGGAAAAATGTGCTGCTCGCACTTGCTTTCTAATGTGTGCTTTTACATTCCGCAGTAAGGCACAGGGAAACGGCTCGCCTTTCAGCCTTCAGATTTTTGTGACCCTCTATCTGGAGTGCAGGCGACATGTAACGCCCATTCAGAGTGCCTGGATATCTTCCATGTCTAACTTCAATATTTTCCTGAAAGGAGTTGCATAGGAATTTCAATAACTGAACGGAAACTCTCATATCTGTTGTGTGTTCCATCATGCAGCAATACTTTTTCTGTTTCTCCACTTTTGCTTTGTATTCTCTTCGTGCACACGTGTCTGTATTCTCGAAATTATTATTCTTTTTTGTATGTGTGCGCGCGGTGTATGCGTGTATGGGTGTGAGCTTGCATTGGTCTTCATTTGCATTGCGTTGCAGATTGCGCCACCACCAAGACCCTCGAGGTTATTCCTGGGCACATTAATAAACACCTATGATCGGATACTATTATTATTATTATTATTATTATTATTATTATTATTATTATTATTAAGTTTTAAAACGCATACAAAATTGAAGAAAGGAGAAGGCGCACGATGACAGGCTACGGTGGAAGGCACACAACGCCTGCCTTGTCTTGAGGAAGAACGGACAGAAACATAGAAGCAATTGAGGATAGAAACAAGGGAGGGGAAAGATGAAAGGAAGAACAGGATGACAGATCACAAAGAATAAAGTAAAGCAACGACAAAAATAGAGTACGGCAGTTGGAATAAAAAGAAATGTTACCGCACGTCGCACTGATTACAAAATGATACATAAAACAGAAACGCACAATAGAAACGTCTGAGGTCTCGTCAGTCGCAGAGAAGTGAGCTACAAAAGAGGCACCTAGCCAATCCCTTCTAGAAAAGTTAGGAGTTCAAGGAGTAGTAAAAGAAGTAAGGAGGGCGTAAGTAAGAGCGTAAGAAGAAAAGGTAAGGAAGGCGTAAGGCGAATACAGCCCAAACTTTATTTCCGTCTACTTTAAGCGGTCAAAGTGGCGAAGTATTGCAAATCTTTGTGTAAAGACCAAAGTAGTAAGAGATTTAATAACTTTAAATCAAATTGCGGAGGCCTCTGGATTAACATTCGCCACTTCTTTACGGTACATACGTAAATCTAGATACGCGAGCGTTTTTTTTTTAATTCTGCCCTATCAAAATGCGGTGATCTCGAGCCGAACCCGCGACCTTGTGGTCAGCAGCAGAATGCAATAGCTATAGTGAGCCAGCGCGACAAATACTGAATCGCTTTGTCTTGACAGTGGCGCTAACCTTACCGCAGTGGGAAAGCAAGGAGGGTCTATCTCAGAGAATGCAGAACGCATAAAAGCACGTCTTTTGGAGCGGAACACACCAACAACCCACGTGTGGCATCATATACTGCGTGCTCGTTGGTGGTGCACTTCAGAATAGTGACCTTCAAAAACTTCAAGTACCATTACTCGTAATTTCCGCGTCAAAGCAGAGGTAGCGATAGTATACGGACAACTAGATCGTTCGAATTGAGCCAATGTACTGATCACTCTCACAATAACTGACCTTAACCTTTTCGTATTATTCTTTATCTCCGGTGAGCGCATAGAATTCTGCAAATATCAAGCACATTTCGTGCGAGATTCGATCCATTTCAAGCACTATCTCGCACGGTGTTGCGAGCACACCTATATATCTACAAAGGATTGATGATGACTCCACTCGCCATTTCCGTATAGCGCCGTGGGCTCGATTCAGGTTTGAGGTAACTTTGGGTTAATGTTTTATAACGAAAGAAAGAGAGCGCATGAAATGGTAGCCGACCAGAAGTACATGCTATTTGCATTTATGCAGAGAACGACGCAAACAGGGACGAGAGGCGAGTGAGGGATTTTTCAACGAAACAAGGTGAAGCGAACGTGAAAGTTGAGAGGAATGCTGGAAAAAAAATTCACCCCGTCACCCCTTCTTTTTTCGGCAAGCTCGTCTCATCGCTACAAAACGGGTTCGTTTATGAGTCACTTCGAGATCCGCGTCCGCAGAACAATGCGCAACTACTGTCCTTCCCTCGTGCAACTCCTGGTCATGGTTGGTCTGAGGAAACACGACTGGCTATGCTCCACGATCGAAAGTGATAAGATTTGTATATTCCGGCTCTGCGATTGTGCGTTTCCGCGAGTGCATTCTGGGGGCTTAAAATGGCAAGCGGAGATGCCCATAGCCAGCAGGGTACGCAGTGGAGCTTTCGGCCGAGCGCTTCGCGGGCCCCGGACAACAACGGCGGGTGCCCAAAGAAAGGTACACGTTCTGCGCGACTCAATCGGGCGGCTCGGAACTTGGATGGGATTTCAGTGCCAAGGCGGTCCTATTCCTCCGGGAAATAACGCAGCTGCCACGGGCGTTCCAGTTTAAACGCAGATGGCCATGGCGGCGCGTCCGGCCCCTCAAGGGGGGGAAAAAAGAAATAAGGATCTCCCTCCCAATTCTTTCTGGGCGCAAACAAACCCGCCACATTTCGCAGTGGCACCTTTGTGCAAACCTTTTCCCCTATTCGTGTGCGTTTCAGTTTTATTTCAGTGAATGCAGTGCACCTCTTGATTCTGAAAAATTTCGCGCGGCGAGGGGGTTAGTTTTACGGCGGTGATGGTCTGCTATGAAATCCATTTCTTTCTTCCGGCTTCCCGAGGTTCACGCATGGCGCCGTCCCGGCTTTTCTTTTTCTCTTCTTTTCTTTCTTACAGCAACATTCACCAGTTTGTCTCCTTCGCGCGAGCAAACCTACAAAAAAGAAATGACCAGTTTAAGGCTTCTAGTTACTCCTTAGTTATAACTTCGAATTCGTTGGTCGTTTTGATCTAGTTTCTTTTTTTGTTGTTGCGAAATATCCTAGAGAGCGCGTGCGTAAAATGAAATGCAACATAATTTTATGCGTCGAACCGTATGCCGTGGCGCATTTTAATGGTTTATTACTATTGGCCACCTTCCCCACCCCTTTCCATCTTGAAAAAAAAAAAAAAACTGTTGGCGTAATGGGAGGTTTCTAGATTCTCTGTCTGAAAACTTCCGTAATGACGGTGGAACGCAAGCAGTGAACTTTTCTGCTTCGACGCTTTTATGACTAGGTGCGGGGGGGGGGGGGGGGCGTGCTGGTGTGGCTGAATGTGTGACGCTAATGGTAGCCCTTTTTCACAATGCCCAGACAGCTGGCCTAGTGTGTACGACGCCCCTTCGTTTCTGCACCAATGCTCACGAAGTTGTGCAGAGTGTTTTTGCGCTTGCGCGCGCTTTTCCCATGCTGGCCTTTTCTGTACATTGAAGCGAGTATGCATACCAACCAGGCGAGCGTTCTTGTTGTTCTTTTGCGACTATCGTGTGCGTTAACACTGTCAGCTACCCGTGTTTTCCGTGCGTGCTCGCATCACGCTTTTATTTGAAGCGTTAACCATCGCACGATGATCTGCGCACCAACCTCGGTTGCAACGACATTGAGTTAAATGCGTCGAGTCCGTGCTGTTGCAATCGACATCGTCGATAACTCTATAAAATCGAACATAATTCTCGCAAGTTCCGCACATACATATATTTTATCGGGGCAGCGCGCGCAATAAGGGACCAAAGCTTACCAAGGAGCAAAAATAACTACGCTCGTGTTCATGTGCAAATGTGCAGTAATGATAGGAAGATTACCACGCGCATCCTAAACGAATATTTTTTGAAGCCACATATTTTCCGCGCACGCAAATCCAGTACAATACATCACTGACGGATGCTGCTGGGCGTGTCGTGGTGAGAGCATGAAATGAAGAAAAATAAAACGGACAAATTGAAATGCAAGACGTATGCGCAAATTAACTCTATTCAGAAGCATTAACCTTGCTCTATTTTTCCGGTATTGAGTGAAAAATTTACAAATCCTTCTTTCCTTGCTGCCTTGCATGCTGAAGCCTTCATTTAAGAAAACACGAATAATGATTTCAGTCACTGCAAAAAAATATAATAACGGTGAAGGAGGGAACGGATTTAAGCAACGGCGCGCCTTACCTGGAGCACCTGACGCTTTCCCACGAGTCTAGGGGAAATTAACGGGGAGCGCTTTCTCTGATGCATAGAGGTATAGAGCTACGCTTTTCTTGCTTTAAGGAGCCCAACAGGAAGAAGCATAATAGGAATCGAGAGCTTCTCTTCAGCGCTCTGCATGATAAGCCATAACAACACGCTAGTAACGTGCTGTTATGTAACGCACTACTGGTTCGAGATTTCGTTCAACACAGAGCTTAGTCGTTAATCTAGCGACCGTATGTAGTGTTCTAGTGATGTAAATTCGTGTAATGATGCAGTTACACGAAACTTTCAGTGGCTCCAGTCGCTTTTGCTTTCAATAACGTAAACGAACCAACATGGTATAAAAGTAGGAAGGTGGACAAGTTGGTAAGCATTCATAATGTTAACAGCCCGAAAAAAAGAAAAAGAAACGACGGGTGGGGTGAAAGAAATATGCGGTGTTTCTTTCACCCCATCCGGCGTTTTTTCTTCTTTTTTTGTGCTGTTACCATTATGAACGAACATGGATGCAAACGAAGTGACAGAAGATCTTGGTGGAATGAAGCATGCTAAATGGCGGACAGCAGTGTTGCAACGCCCTTTTACGTAACCTTTCTTTGAAAGCTTTGCCCTCTGGACACGTCAGCATGAACCTTCAGTTCGTAGTGTTACCTTCCGGTACCAATGTAAAAATGCGAAATTTTGGCCCGCATGTCCATCATCTGTGTTTTTTCCAATGTTATCTCTGATTTTGTGCCGTTGAAACTTCCGTTCTTGACTTTTTAAGGCGCTAAGATATATCAATGTCAGCAGCATAAGCTAAGCTTCAATAAAATACTGCCGTTTACACGTTAATGCATTGCTCATTGCTTGCGATATTTCGCTCGAAAATACGAGGCTCTTTGTCGAGATGATACGTAACAGAAACCTTGTGCATTCGTGGGTGAGGGAAGACAGGCGAAAGTAAGAGGAACTCAGCAAATACTGTGCTCGAAAAGTAGGACAGTGACACGCCACAGACAGAAAATGGAAACTTTCGAAAGCGAGTATGTTAAAAGTTAAAAGTCGAAACCGGAGTGTCAGTGCCCTAGCGAAGGGCGTTTATATATATATATATATATATATATATATATATATATATATATATATATATATATATATATATATCACGAAAATTACTACGCATTACCTTTTCTGTAGCGTTCGTCATAATAACAGCGCAGATGTGACATTCAAAACGCCAGCAATCGAATTACTTCGTCATAAAACTGCTTGTGTTTCAGCGGTTCGTTAACTCCCGAGGCGCTGTACACGAGTTACTGAGCTCAGCTAAACTCGGTATTTCCTGAGCTCCGATGTCGTTCGCAAACAAGCTATTGGGTGACGAACTGAAGCCTTTCGCGTTGGGCTCTGAACTGGCAGGAACATAAAACGGGTCAAAGTTCGCGTTCTTTCGGTGCAGGTGTTTGTTTGGCAGACACGTACATCGGTTGATACGTGCGCTCACGAAGTAAGTTTCAAAGTTTCAGTTCGCAGCGATCATTATTCCCACCATCGCTTTGTATTTTAGGAAAACAACAGCATATTGTTCGAACCTCTTGGGCAAAATGATTCTATTTAATGCTATTCAAAGGGAAAATTATTGGCAGAATTTTCGTACGTGGTATACTCTATTATTTTATGATGCCATGAATTGTTTCGTTTTCGCAGGCACGTCTCGAGTGTGCGCTTTGCCGTTTTCTTGTTCTCCTCTCAACGACAAATGCAAAAAATGCGGGCACATTAAATTGAGGGTGGATTTCTGTATGGAGAAACTTGCTTTTTCCCTGTATCTTCTGTCGACATCGAAGCGCTTGCTTGTACGTTTCATGGGGCATGCGAAAATATCGAGAGCTTCATTATAGCGTTCTTAAATTTTCCTAACCTGTCATCAGTAATGTTTGTATGGTTCTGCAGTTGTTTATTTCAATCAACTGAATGCTATCATCCTTGATTATGCTTGAGACTGATTACACTAAATATAAAATAGGATTCAGAAGGCACAATGATAATATATGGTTGAAATATTGAGCAGCCTGCTCCCTGTATACGATCTGCAGCGGTCTCCACGAGACGTTTTTTTTAATGACGTCACTGGGTGCAAGTGCTAAGTGACGATTTTCTTTTTCGCGGGGCTTTCTTCAAAGCTTAGGAGAAAGAACCACGTAAAAGCTGACGTAATAGAAACAACTTTATTAGGTGTTTCCGAGCACGCTCTAGAATAATGCAGCTATGAGTTATGCCCTAAAACAAATATTTAACATTCTGCATAGCTGAACATAACTAATTAACCACCTAATTGCGCTTAAAAAATAGTTTGAGTAAATCGAGGGATCTAAAAACGATGTGTTATAGGTATCATTTGTCTAGGGTATACTGATTTGTTTTTAAAGTTTGGTTCTACTACGTTAAATACCCGATAGTCATGAAGGTGCCCTGACGCGGTCTGCAGGCACTGGGTCGTTGCGAGTGCAAATGGCTGAGTTCGAATTTCTGACAGCAAAAAGTTGCTGGAGTAAGTCAAGAATTCCATCGATAACACTTCCTTGTACGTGAGGTTTGGTTGAGATTGGCTAAGGCATATTGTGTGTTTTCAAGATACATTGGTTTGTTAATTTGGTAATCGTACGACTTAAAAAAAGGAAGAAAACTCTAAACAGTCTTGAAAAAAAAAAGAAAAGCTTTCGCTTCCGATAGTATTTCAGCATTGCCTGCTTTACTATGGAAGCTTTAATAGCTACGGCAAAGTGTCAGCCGAATTGATGTCGTCTTTGTATACAGTTTATTTCTTATGAAATATCGATTTTTTAAACCATCGTGACACGTTTCCTTTCGTGACCTGGCATTATATTTCTATCTTGTTTGGAATTCGCTTATAGCTGTTATATTTAGATAAATAGAAAGGGTGGGGACGAAGAAGCCCTTTTGCACCCGAACTATACACTTTCTTCAAGCTTAATAAGCAGCAACCTCACAAGCACACCATAGCTTCAGAAAACAGCATCAGAGCGCCTGACAGGCACATAGCGAGGAGTAATCTCAATGCGCAAAATTTCTAACAGAATGCTACGTGCCTATATTCGAGGAAACGCCCACAAGCGGTGCGGGGAGTAGGTAGGCGGGTGCGAAAACGTACTGGAGCCATTTTGTCTCAGTGGCACGCGAGTCAGTCCTTCTTCGCCAAAGTTATTTTTCTCTCCCCCGAGCAAGAAGTAAAGCGTCTGCAACGTGGAAGTATGCCTCTCCTTTGGTTCTCGCTTCGTGGCGGCGTCGAGCGAAAGGTGGGGCGTCGCGTGAGAAGCGCAAAAGGATCGAGTCGGTCGCTGCTCGTTTTGTGCGGCCGAGAAAGTGGGCTCTCGGCTGGCTCGATTGCCCTCGCCTCCATTGTCGTCGCAGTCGCCAAACAAAAGAAGCCCGGTTACGAGGCTTTGTCTCCCAGTATATCGCGCTTATTATGCGTCAGGTCGATATCTCGGGTCGCGTTTAGCCTATGTCGGTCGCTGGTGCCCTTTATGCTCCACGATGTCCTCAGTGCCTGTACATGGTCACGAATAGAAGCATCGACATGGGGAATATGAGTGGCCTCTCGTTTATCGTTTTATGCACTCGGGTTTTCTGCCTTAAAATGCGCGAACCCGAAAAATTGCTCGGTTTTTCACCAATGTTAGCTCTTTTTCGACATCTTATCTTGCGCGACGCCTTGCCTTTTGACTCGTCACTAGTATTCTCTTCTTGTACTACTCGCAACCCTCACGTTCTTCGATCATCCTTTGTCGGCCACAGTATCACAGCGCTCTCCGGGCAAGACGCTGTCATTTGAACATGTAATCTTTAAGAGAAAAAGCCAAATGTGTGGTTTGAAATATGACCCGGGCAAAAGGTTTTTTTTGGTTTTTTTATACTTTTAAGCGCTTTGTAATTTATTCTTTGTGGCTGATTGTTTGTTTATCGAATGCTTTCTGTGGATCTGATTACTTTGCGTTCTCGTTGCACGCCTACCAACCATCCACTTCTTGCGTGAAACGAACGCATCAGTTGCATTCTTCTCCACATGTTTTCAGTTCCCCGGTTAATCCATATTCTCATCCTCCTTTAACAGGCTGCGATATTCTAGTTTTATTCTTGCCCTGGCTGGCCCAGCCAGTGCTCCCGACAAACAAGTTCACTTTCTCTGAGCAACCCATCTGGCGCACGGGAAAAAATATAATAGGAGAAGGGCAACCATTTATTTAGATTTATGGGCTTGCTAAATGAGCCCAGGTGGTCAAAATTAAACTGCATGTTTTCTGCTACGGCCTCTCATAGCCCGTATGTTTTTTTTCGCAAGCGAAGCCGCGTACATAAATCTTAAACGACACACTTGTTTCTTCTTTTTTTTGGCAGGTCCTGTTTCTTTTGTAAAGGGTGCTTTGCCGCACTAATGATGTTTATGAGAAAAAGCTTACTTTCTGTGCCTCAAGCAAGTGTAAACAGCTGCATTATTTGTATATCCAGTTACTCGTAAGAAGCATAGGTCAGACTCCGTCATCATGATACTGTTTGGCCTTCGCAGTATACGAATCGATCAGGACTAATAAATAGTGACATCAGGGCATTTAAGAAACAGGCTATCTGGTTTTCTACCGCGAGACGATTCTGTTGTTAAATGGTGCAACTTCGAAGTCTCGGCGTCGCTGCCACGTAGCGTGTTCATCATCATCATCATCATCATCATCATCATCATCATCATCATCATCATCATCATCATCATCATCATCATCATCATCATCAGCCTAGTTACGCCCACTGCAGGGCAAAGGCCTCTCCCATACTTCTCCAACTACCCCGGTCATGTACTAATTGTGGCCATGTTGTCCCTGCAAACGTCTTAATGTCATCCGCCCACCTAACTTTCTGCCGCCCCCTGCTACGCATCCCTTCCCTTGGAATCCTGTCCGTAACCCTTAGTGACCATCGGTTATCTTCCCTCCTCATTACATGTCCGGCCCATGCCCATTTCTTTTTCTTGATTTCAACTAAGATGTCGTTTACCCGCGTTTGTTGCCTCACCCAATCTGCTCTTTTCTTATCCCTTAACGTCACACCCATCATTCTTCTTTCCATAGCTCGTTGCGTCGTCCTCAATTTCAGCAGAACCCTTTTCGTAAGTCTCCAGGTTTCTGCCCCATATGTGAGTACTGGTAACACACAGCTGTTATACACTTTCCTTTTGAGGGATAGTGGCAACCTGCTGTTCATGATTTGAGAATGCCTCCCAAACGCACCCCAGCCCATTCTTATTCTTCTGGTTATTTCAGTCTCATGATCCGGATCCGTGGTCACTACCTGCCCTAAGTAGATGTAGTCCCTTACCCCTTCCAGTGCTTCGCTACCTATCGTAAACTGCTGTTCTCTTCCGAGCCTGTTAAACATTACTTTAGTTTTCTGCAGATTAATTTTCAGACCCACCCTTCTGCTTTGCCTCTCCAGGTCAGTGAGCATGCATTGCAATTGGTCTCCTGAGTTACTAAGCAAGGCAATATCATCAGCGAATCGCAAGTTGCTAAGGTATTCTCCATCAACTTTTATCCCCAATTCTTCCCACTCCAGGCCTCTGAATACCTCCTGTAAACATGCTGTGAATAGCATTGGAGATATCGTATCTCCCTGTCTGACGCCTTTCTTTATAGGGATTTTGTTGCTTTCTTTGTGGAGGACTACGGTGGCTGTGGAGCCGCTATAGATATCTTCCAGTATCTTTACATATGGCTCATCTACACTCTGATTCCGTAATGCCTCCATGACTGCTGAGGTTTCGACTGAATCAAACGCTTTCTCGTAATCAATGAAAGCTATATATAAGGGTTGGTTATATTCTGCACATTTCTCTATCACTTGATTGATAGTGTGAATATGGTCTATTGTTGAGTAGCCTTTACGGAATCCTACCTGGTCCTTCGGTTGACAGAAGTCTAAGGTGTTCCTGATTCTATTTGCGATTACCTTAGTAAATACTTTGTAGGCAACGGACAGTAAGCTGATCGGTCTATAATTTTTCAAGTCTTTGGCGTCCCCTTTCTTATGGATTAGGATTATGTTAGCGTTCTTCCAAGATTCCGGTACGCTCGAGGTTATGAGGCATTGCGTATACAGGGTGGCCAGTTTCTCTAGAACAATCTGACCACCATGCTTCAACAAATCTGCTGTTACCTGATCCTCCCCGGCTGCCTTCCCCCTTTGCATAGCTCCTAAGGCTTTCTTTACTTCTTCTGGCGTCACCTGTGGGATTTCGAATTCCTCTAGGCTATTCTCTCTTCCACTATCGTCGTGGGTGCCACTGGTACTGTATAAATCTCTATAGAACTCCTCAGCCACTTGAACTATCTCATCCATATTAGTAACGATATTGCCGGCTTTGTCTCTTAACGCACACATCTGTTTCTTGCCTATTCCTAGTTTCTTCTTCACTGTTTTTAGGCTTCCTCCGTTCCTGAGAGCCTGTTCAATTCTATCCATATTATAGTTCCTGATGTCCGCTGTCTTACGCTTGTTGATTAACTTAGAAAGTTCTGCCAGTTCTATTCTAGCTGTAGGGTTAGAGGCTTTCATACATTGGCGTTTCTTGATCAGATCTTTCGTCTCCTGCGATAGCTTACTGGTTTCCTGTCTAACGGAGTTACCACCGACTTCTATTGCGCACTCCTTAATGGTTCCCATGAGATAGTCGTTCATTGCTTCAACACTAAGGTCCTCTTCCTGAGTTAAAGCCGAATACCTGTTCTGTAGCTTGATCCGGAATTCCTCTAGTTTCCCTCTTACCGCTAATTCATTGATTGGCTTCTTGTGTACCAGTTTCTTCCGTTCCCTCCTCAAGTCTAGGCTAATTCGAGTTCTTACCATCCTATGGTCACTGCAGCGTACCTTGCCGAGTACGTCTACATCTTGTATGATGCCAGGGTTCGCGCAGAGTATGAAGTCGATTTCATTTCTAGTCTCACCATTCGGGCTCCTCCACGTCCACTTTCGGCTAACCAGCTTGCGGAAAAAGGTGTTCATTATCCGCATATTATTCTGTTCTGCAAACGCTACTAATAATCCTCATCTGCTATTCCTAGAGCCTATGCCATATTCCCCCACTGACTTGTCTCCAGCCTGCTTCTTGCCTACCCTGGCATTGAAGTCGCCCATCAGTATAGTGTATTTTGTTTTGACTTTACCCATCGCCGATTCCACGTCTTCATAAAAGCTTTCGACTTCCTGGTCATCATGACTGCATGTAGGGGCATAGACTTGTACCACCTTCAATTTGTACCTCTTATTAAGTTTTACAACAAGACCTGCCACCCTCTCGTTAATGCTATAGAATTCCTGTATGTTACCAGCTATTTCCTTATTAATCAGGAATCCGACTCCTAGTTCTCGCCTCTCCGCTAAGCCCCGGTAACACAGTACATGCCCGCTTTTTAGCACTGTATATGCTTCTTTTGTCCTCCTAACCTCACTGAGCCCTATTATATCCCATTTACTACCCTCTAATTCCTCCAATAATACTGCTAGACTCGCCTCACTAGATAGCGTTCTAACGTTAAACGTTGCCAGGTTCAGATTCCAATGGCGGCCTGTCCGGCGTGTTCATCAGTAGCATCTAAACCGTGGCACCCTCGCCCCTCCCTGGCAGCCCGTCCACGTGTTTGCTACTCCCTCATTGCCACTTTAATTCGCATTAATCCTGGTTTGCTCCGCTGGTTGACTCTAGGAAACACGAGAGGTGGTGCCAGATTTCTTCCCTGACATTGTAATCTCTCGATTAAAATGCAGATTAGCTAGCAATAATATCTACAAGGAATAGTGTGCGCTTCATAACGCACGTGTATGCGCCCAGGTTATCGGTGTGTACATTATATTGCATATGCTTCATACACAAAAGCAATACTTTTTTTTAAATAAAAAATAAAAAAAAGAATGTTAACTACTGCCCTGCCGGGGTGTTGTATATGTAGAATAATTAGGGCTACGACCAACGCTCTGTGGAGGTCACTTCGCGAGTGCGACTGCAAAACTGCGTGAGACTCTTTCGGGCGGCGGCGTACAGCTGCCGCGCACGCAGGAGCCTCGAAGGAACGATTCTCACTCGTCGGGGTTCGCTTCAAGACGGAACGTTTATTTTACAAAAGACATCGCAGTTACTAGAAAAGGAAGAGTTACTAGAAAAGGAAAAGTTGTCCGTTGGCCGTACCGACGCCTTCGTCCTTCTCGGAAGCACCGGCCATTCGCGCCCAGCAGGCGGTCCGCCGAAAACATGGGGCACGGATCAGGTTGCGGGTCGAGGCGCCGCTCGGGACACCAGCCCAGCGGGGCGCCCCCTCGTCCGTTCGCCGGCTCCCTCTTGGTGCGTCGCCGGGCCCCCAACCATGGTTGCAAGAAACGTGTGACGGTCGCTACCAATTCTCAACAGTATATACGCGTATAGCACAGTTGATATAATGCCTGAAGTTCACTTTAAAGTAAAAAAAAAAGAACGAGTAATTTATTAAATGCTTATTTCATGGCTTCATAAAAATTTCATAGAATGATCAATTAACAGGTGCAGAGGAAAAAGAATTAGAAGGTGAGATGACGAAACAAGGAATATCCAAATAAGAAATAATAATACCGTTATAACGTTAAAAATTCCGGACAGTTTGTGAAGCCTGGTACACGTTTTAGACGGGCTTATCGACACAGTTAAAAGACTCTTATGCGAAGCTGCAGGTTTGTGTAGCTTAGTATGAGAAAAACTTGGCGCACTTAAAGCATCAAGCATCTTGGTACGTTTCTTGTCTATCTGTTTGAGACGGATCATCACTGAAATGGTGTACAAGTTGAGCTTATTTGGCATGTGTTATTGCCACTCTGGCATCTGGAACTCCATTTTTCAGGCTGGATAAAGGCTTTTCGAACGCCAAAGTGCGACTTCGTTGAGTAAAACTGCCACAAGGTGACCGGCTTCCTGCAGCGTTTCTCCGATTCTTTGAAGTTGACATGTTGGATAATGGTTGGAAGTAGACTTCCGCTACGCAGAAGAAAGGGTGAAAATAATCGGAAGAAAGTAAAAATTTATCCACGAGGCACAACTTTAAAAGTGGATAAGCGATTTATGTAGGCTGGCAGTACCCTTTTATCATTGCAAAAGGGGCATTGCAGCAGAAATAATAAATAAATAAAAATAAACAATAAAGGAAAAGAAAATAGGTGTGGCAGCTGCAAGTAAAAGTGTGTCTCTGCGAACTCGGCGGTCTATCTTTCTTCGTCGGTTATCTTCTTTCTTGAAATCCTCTTCGGTTCGAACGCAAGGCTTGCAGCCACCACGCGCGACAGCTTAGCTACAGTGGCCGTCGCAGGATTTGTGCCACCACGCTGAAAATTTGCTAGGCCGGCAGCTAAGTAGAGGCACAGTGATAAGCCGCACCAGCTATGGGGTGCACGGACCAAGACCCCTTCTCTGCAGCCGGAATTCTGTTCAGAGTCTTACGAATTCTGTGCAGCATCTGATAGGCTGGAGACGTGAGGCACGTGGATTAAGGTACTGGAACATGCAGAAGAAGTCGTGAAGCTCTCTGAAACTGTGTTGCTGAGATGTGCTGAGATACTGTTCCGAATTTTTCTGATCGCTAGGAGAAGATGCACTGAGGTATACTGCCTTCTTGCACCAGTACCTTGGTTGGCTGCTTCCAAGTAGTTGACAAGTGCCGTTCTGCATGACGCAAAAATGGCATTTGGGGGACTTTGCCGGAGTTCTTCCTTCAACCAATGTAGCTAGGATGATCGACAATTTAACAGAGCCTATATCTCCAAAAGAGTTGACATGCTACAAAGGTTAGTAAGAGCAGAGGGGGTTGTAGGGAGAGTTTGATGAGGTGGGTATTCTGTAAGTGTCGCCATAGTGAACTGTCCATTTCCGTCGCCGTGGTTTAGCTGCAGCTGTACGAACGAGAAGGAGACAGGCTGGAGAGGGGAGAGAGAGGGGGGGCTGCCTACTGCTTGATCGTACCCCAGCCCAGCCATTCAGCACTTCAGCATAAGCCGAAATGCACATTAGATGGACAAATACCTCCCCCCCCCCTCCCAGTCGTCGTCTATAGGGCAAATAGCTCTCAAGCACGCAAATGTTCGTGAATTCAAGGTCGATTGACAATTTTTGTGAACTATAGGCAGTTCAGGCATGCTTAGAAAGCACCCTGGACTATATAACACGTTTTTTGCGCCCTGGGGACAGCCGAGCGCCTCGACAGGCTCGTTCGCACATGCGCTGCACTCAACTTATGTACTCCGGCTTGCCGAACGAACCGCGACCGCTTTAAGGAGATTAAAGGGCTTCGCAAAGTGGTACAAGGGTCGGACTGGGCGCGTGTCGGCGGATGCCCCGCGCGTGCGGAGTTGCGCTCGACGTAGGGCGCAGAGCCTCGTCGCTGGCGTGTGTGCTTGGAGCATTCCACATGTTTGGTTTCCCACATGGTCGACAGCCAAACACGGAATCCATGCGCCACCCGACGCCATTCGCCCCGATTCGTTGTCCAGCGCACGACCGTCATCGACCCTCTGACGTTGAGCCATAGTTGGCATTCTTCGGACGCCTGACGGTGTATTGGCGTAATGTAATGGGAGCGTTTTTCGAGCTCCGGTGCTGACTGCCTGGAATCCCTTTCTTTTGTCAGTTAGACTCTCCCTTCTCAGGTCAGTTGATGCTTTGTTTTTGCATGACTGCCGCTGCAGTCTTGCTCTTCGAGCTTCCCCTTCCCTTGGTAGCCCCCCCCCCCCCTTTCTTTTTTTCTGATGCATTCGTGGAGGAGCCATCGCTGTTTGATCGATGGCCTGTAATGTATTGTCAGACGCTGCCGTGCAGCCTCCTACCGTAACGTGGCACAGCGGCTTTAATGGGGTGTATCGCACTGCCCCCGTCGTGTTCAGCGCGGTATCCGCTGCAATCTTCTCTCGCTCTCTTACTTTGTTTTACTTCCATTGAAACGGTATTTATTCTGCTTAAGAAACTGCCGCGTATAAATCATGGCTTCAAGGCGTGTTTCTTTCATTTTTTTTTTTTTTGCTGGCGGCAGCGCTCCCTCATTTCATATACATGAAGGCGCTCACGCACCGGGCACCTCCCCTTGTTCTGCCGCTTGCCGTCCACTCTTTTGGTCTCCGTCCTTTGGTACCGCGCGTAAGGCCCCCCTTGTAGTGCATGCCAAAACAAAAATGTAAAAGCCCTCCCAAGGAGTGAAAAGTGGCTGGCTCGGATTTATCCCTGAGCACTTCGGCGATTAGGTGCTTTCGACTGCGCAGCGAGCCTCTCTTTAGCTCAAGAAAGGAAAAAAAAAATAAGGATGCGTGCAAGCGAAGCCGGTTGCTGTGGTCTACAACAAAACAGAGACTGCTGTATCATGTTACCGTATCTCAGGAAGCGATCAATGTGCTTATAGGTCACCCTCGTGTCTGACCTATTTTGTACGAAACTGCAACGGCATGTAATGGTAAGCGAAGAAACGATGACGAAAACACACACATGATAGTGTTATATGCGGCTGTTTGTTGATGTTTTTTCCGTAGCTCCGAGGAAAAAAAAAGGCCTGTCCATATTAGCGCCCTTGCACGATCATTTTACTGTTCTTGTCGTATAGTCTGCTCTGGGATAATTGATACTAATTTCGTACGAACGCCATCGCACAGTACCCACATGTCCAAGCCCCTGTCTGCCCCGTGGGGCTTGAGTAAGCTCGAGCACCCAGTTCCTCCTCCCAGTCTGACTGCGCTGGAGTGTTTCTGTTTGTCCGCACAGTGTGGCGCGCGCGGAAAGAAAGCTTGGCTGCGCTGGCGGCCGCGTCACACAAATTAGGCTCTCGAGACCGCCCCTGATGTTGTGGAAGATGTGCAATTCCCACGTGAATAGTAGCCCTAAGAAACATCAAAAGCAGATTTTTCACTCCAAGGTGAAAAAGCCTCGAACATTGTTCGTAACTGAACGCCGAAAGAAATGTTAACTGTTAAACAAGAGTGTTCTTACGATGTCTCATATTTGTTAAGATATCTCATTTTTTGTATACCTGCCTCGGCATGAAAGGTCGTCATAGAGTTTGAAATATTGGCACAAGCTCTTATTCTAAAACAGTCTCCAGGAGTTTTCTACAGTTGTTTATCCCTTTAATAACTGAATATCAGAGTGGCATTCTTATTGCTTATCTGTAATTGTAGTTGTAGAAAAATAGGAGGTATTAGGTCTCGGCTTCTCTTTTCTCCTAAGATTAGGGCGCCATCCTACGTTCCTCAAAGGCTGGTATACTGCGACCTCCACCAAAAGCTTTCGCCAAGCTCAGGCATCATGCGACTGCACACAGTTTATAGAAGTTGTCATTTCTGATCCCTGAGGTGTCTTAAAAATAGCTTCTGGACTTTCAACGCAACAAGGAAAAGTTGCTCTTGTGAAGGAAGAGTCCCTGTCGTCGTATATTCTAACATAGCACCAAAACCTCAATCTATGGTCCTAAAACGTAAGCCTTACATTGGTATTGGGCCTACTTGCATGGTAAGCGTCTATATCGCTTCAAGTTGAGCGATTGCCAGCAGGGACTCATCGTATGCCTGTACGTAATCACATCAGCTGCAACTAATTGTCCAAGACCCGCGTTGGCTATGCTCCTCTTCCTCAAGTGCCATCCGCAATCATCTCGCTATCTCACCGCTCGCTATCAAGTGCTAGGGGCTCAAATACTAGCCAATGAGGAAACTTTCTTGAGCGATGGATACTTTGTGAATACAGGCACGATACTCCTGAAGCCGTAGCCTTCGAAAACGGTATATTTAACATTGCTCAATATGGCCAAACTCAGGGGTTCCACACCCCATAGCAACACTGGGCTTCATAGAAGAGCCACGTGGAGCTAGCGGAACATGAAGCTAACGAAAATGTACGGCAAAATTCATCGTTTTTTTTTGTATATTAGACTGCAGAAAAAAATTATGCGTTAGGGTAAAATTCACACTCTTATTGAAGGAAGTGGGAGATCGAAGTAGAATAAAAGATTACTTGCCGCCGGTGGGAGGCATAACAATAAAGTTTTGTCAGAGATATTGACGAACATCACCATCAGGAACATTCCCAAATAAGTTTCAAGTTTAGAATCGTAGTTGCCGATAAATCCTCAACTCGTACCATGCATTTAAAGTTCCATGAGTTTGCCTAATTCATGCATCATTTTGAGCACTTCGTTGTCGTAGCTAAGCCTTTTAAGCTATTTTCGCAATTTGCACATCTTTTAGATAAAATAAGCGCTAACTATCCAAGCATATGAATCGCAATTTCTAAGGGCCATATGACTTCGCCATAAGCTGTAAGCTGTGCGGATCAAGGAGAAAACGTGTTATACTTTTATATCATAAAAAGCCAACAAACACTGACACCAAGGACAACATAGAGGAAGTTCCTTGCGCTTAATAAATGAAATAAAGAAACGATAAATTAATGGACATGAAAGTAGATCAAAAGAACTTGCCATAGGAGGGGAACTATCCCACAATTCGGTTGTGAGATCGTTCCCCACCTGCAGCAAGCTGTTTTTTCGTCCACTGTCATTTCCATTATTTATTGTTTCTTTATTTCATTTATTAAGCACAAGTAACTTCACCTAGATTATCTTTGGTGTCAGTGTTTGTTGGCTTATGATATGACTAATAAAAATCGGGGCCCCTCGGTTAACCCCCTTTCTTCTCGTTCGTTGTTATACTTTTAGTATTTCGGCCTTAGTACTCAGCTTTAATATGCCGAATATTGGTTCAGTAACCTCAGCTGCTTCTTAATGGGTATCTGCGCAGACCTCAATGTGGCAGAATGTTTTTATCTGTCCACATACATGGGAGGGGAGGCGGGACATATATACAGGTTGTCCCAATTAACTTGAGCCAAAGTTTTATACATGAAAGGCACTCCGGACGCGAGTTGAACCGAATGCATAATGTTGGCACTGGCCTAGAGTTACTCAGCTTATTTCTTATTTTCCCCTTAATTAACGGATTAGTTATCTTTAATTAATCATTTTTTTAAGTATTGGATGCAGACCCCAAGTGTGATACGCAAAGTTGTAGAGCACCTTGAGAAACCTCTCAATTGTGTTCAACACGATATATCTCACGTTGTCCTTCTTTTTTTGCGCTTTGCAAAGCCCACGAGATACGAAAAAATAGCCCGTGACGGGGAGATTGGGCACTGTTATTGTGCTGCTCCCAAGCATGCGATGGATGAACAAGGTCGGCTGCAGCGAGACTGGCCCGCGACAGGGCGTTATATGCCTGGTGTAGGTATCTGGGCATGCGGCTCTTATCGCATAACGGTACAAATGCATGCTGCTGGCCGAGCGTTGCCGAAGCGATAAAGCGGCTAAGGCCAGGAAAAAGAAACGACGAAAGCAGCATTTTGATTCCGTTTGATAGAAGGAAAGGGCGAAGCACGTGGGACCGATGGAAGCCGATGACGGCTGCTTCAATTTTGCCTTTGTACAAAAATTACCTTGTAGTAGTTTTCGAATTTAACGTTGATGCTACAATTTTAAAACTTAGGGCTCGAATAACAGTGGATAAATCACACGGGACAAAACTAACTAATGGTAAAAAAAACCTTGGCTATATTCAAGGAAGATTACGCATGGCTTCTTCAGACGATGACTCTGTTCGCACTGGCCTCGTCTGCTCTCCTTCTCACACTTACTGCCTACCGGACGTTCTTTTTTGACCTCGCACCCCGCACGTGCGCATCGCTTCGTGGTCGCAGTATCGAGTGGCCGCGTCTGGCTTCCCACTTGTGCACCGTGACCGGCGCGTCAGTCCCTGAGAGAGTGCGCCCGCAGGCTGTACCAGTTTGCCGGATGTAGATCATACCTTATGTACCTCGTCTGAAAATCCCAGCGAACTGCAATACATCCAGTGCCTGTGAGGCGCCCGTATCCCTCCTTGTTCTACACAACAACGCTATTTAGCTGTGACCAACATTGAGCAGCAGATATGGCTTACTACAATGAGGAAAGAGCGGATATGGTTTCCGCTCTAGGTGCGTCAAGTGGACATAGAAGGCGCGCAGTTGAGCTTTTCCAATGCTGGCATCCAGGTGCGCATCCTAGCTCAATGACGATTGTGCGTGCATGTGGAACGCTGAGACAGACTGGGACTTTTACGAAAGGAGAACATAAATCTTCAATCCTGGGCGAGGACGTGGAGAAAGCTGTTCTGTCAAAGTTTCCTTCAGATCCACATGCAAGTGTTCGTAGTGTGGGTGCTGAAGCTGGAGTGTCAAAGTCTTCAGTGGAGAGAGTACTTAAGAAGAGGCAACTTCATCCGTATCACGTGAAGCTGAACCAGATGTTGAAGCCCCGCGATTTCCTAAATCGAAAGGACTTTGCAAACTGGACAATAATCAAGACGGAAAAGGATCCAGGCTTTGTCAACGAAATACTGTGGACCGATAAAGCTACCTTCGCACGTAATGCCCAAGTGAACATCCAGAACGCTCACTATTGGAGCGACGAAAACCCTCACTGGCTTTTGAAGACACATCACCAATATCAGTCGTCGGTTAATGTGTGGTGTGGAATTTACGGTGGCACTATCATTGGCCCCGTGTTTTTTGATAACACGCTTACAGGCGAAAGATACGTCAACGACATCCTTGATGGAGCGATTGAGGATTTTCTTTGCGAAGTTCCATTGGCTCGGATCAAGGATATTTGGTATCAGCATGATGGTGCTCCCGCGCACGGCAGCAGCATAGCTTGCAAATGCCTGCATGAAGTATTCCCGCAGCAGTGGATTGGACGGTGTGGGCCCATTGCTTGGCCGGCATGGTCACTTCCCTCGATTTCTTTCTATGGGGCTACGTCAAGGAGAAGGTACACCGGACACCAACCACAACATCAGAGAATCTAAACGGAAAAATAAGACAAGTCTGCAACTCCATTGCTGATACCGCGATCAAGAACGCCTCGGAAAATGTGCCTATGAGATGCGAAATGTGCATTGCAGCAGATGGTGGCCTCTTCGAACACGCATTATAATCAAAGGGCGCTTTTTGGATTGAAGGTCACTGGAAAATCATTCCGGCCCTAACGCCGCCTCGTCACCCAACCCCATTACACTCCGTCGGCAGGCTGCCAGCTCTTGCCCACTTCAACCATCAAAAAATAAAGCTATGTTCTTGTTCTCCTTCGTCTCCTTAGACGCTTTATCGCTTCAGCAACACTCGGCCAGCAGCATGCATTTGCACCGTTATGCGATAAGAGCCGCATGCCCAGATACCTACACCAGGCATAACGCCCTGTCGCGGGCCAGTCTCGCTGCAGCCGACCTTGTTCATCCATCGCACGCTTGAGAGCAGCATAATAACAGTGCGCAAGCGCCCCATCACGTAGTATTTTCATAGAGTAATATAGTAAACGTAAAGACTGAACATTCCCGTAGGCGCCTGCGGCCGACTTTGGCTCTCAGCGCACCTAGCGGAATCGGCGAAACGCATCAGCCTCCAAGATGGTCGCCGCACGCCACCCAATTTCGGAGGCCATGATTTAAGTTTCGTTGCTTTCATTTTTTTTTTGTGACCCATACCGTTACTTTCATCGAGTGGTTTCATGCAGGCGCTTGTGCCGCTGTTTATATGTAGCGACGACGAGCGCACAAAGGTGTTTCACTTTATGTTAGTTTTATGTAAATTTATATTTGCTGTTTCAAGCTGTAACTTAGCTCAACAATCATGCAACTGTTGAGGAAGTAAAACTTTATCGCTTGTGATATTGTACGTCTAGTGACTCACGCCAAAAGGAGTATCGTAAATAAATGTGCCATGTTCCTTAAATACAACGCAAGTTGCTGCACAGCCAGGAATAGGAAAATAGCAGACAACAATTTATTGCAGCAAGATTGTAAGAGGCAGATACATGAAAACGGGAAGAAACTGCGAAGTGCAAGTAACACGGGTGTCACACGGCGCACTTTTAATCGCGATCAAGCCCGATCCGATTTGAATTTCTCCGTCGCGATTGGTTCTTTTGCGCGAGCTAAGCGAGGGAGCCAATCGCAGACGAGAACTTAGATCCGGATCGGCCTTGATCGCGATCGAAAGGGCTTGTGTGACATCGGTATAATGGAGAATAGTCGGAAATTAATGGCGTGATGTCAATAACTTTATACAAGCAAAACACATACGAGACGTGTTGCAACTATCCAGATAATGAGAAACAAACAAACAAACAAACAAACAATAAAACAATAAAACCTGCACAGACATGCCAGCAATTAATTTGCTCAATATGGGATTGTTTTAGAAGGAAAAGACATTACGCTTTCTTTTGTACTTCTCAGCAGGGTGAATAAAGGTAGCAAAATTATGTGAATGGTTGCGTGCCAAAATAAAATAGCTACAAAAATAATTGGGCACGTACCAACATCCTCATCTCGAATGTGTAACCAAGTGCGTCCGTCATTAAACAGCTGCAATTAAGCACTTTGTGTTGGGGGTCTTCACCTGATGTCTTCGAAACCTTGCAATCGTCTTCTGATGCTTGGAAATTTCCCCTTGAATATGCATGATGTTCTTTGGCTGTAGAATGTATTTTGAGGAAATAGTGGATATTCCTGCAATACGTAGAATGACAGGCAGAAGGTAAGCAATACTGGAGGCTTCAATGCAATTGAATGTAGACGCTACGTTCCTTCGTATAAGCAATACTGGTGGAGCCTTCGAAGCTTTAGAATGGAGATACTGCGTTTCTTCGTGTAATGGATAGTTTTCTGATCTAAGGTCAAGGAAGCGCTGTTATAAATGCTAAGAAATAAGTAACTTTCTACGGTAAGGACTCCATACACAATTAAAACATGAAAATACGTATCTTCAGCCTAATTCAAAACAGCTAACACTCGAGCGCCCACAGCCTGCTACAGAGGTTAACCACGCATTATTACCATACTTCAAATATTGCACGTGTACCGCTTTAGAAACAGCTACATTTCTTTTGCAAAAGTGGAGCACACTACTTTTTCAGAAGCCGCTGCGCGTAATATAAAGCTATTTGCACCGAACAGCGTGTGCTCATAGGCCGCATTTCTTAACCGACCATTTTATTTTATTTTCTAGCTTAGTCATTGTATCGAACGTGCCTCGCAGCTCGGACGCTGTTATCGCTAGCATCACCGCTCATTGCTACGCATTAAAAAATTAGTGCGAAATGAAAGTCAGCGTAGCAAATGGGCAGCGGCTGTTTATGGCTTCAAGGCCGCCGTCACTCGAAGAGAATAAATCTTTATACGCAATACGAAGAGAATAAGTCTTTATCAACGTGCGAAAGAACGTCCTGTGGTCTTACCATGAAACGGCGACGAAGCGATAATGCCAGACGCTGGCAGAAGAACCCAACAACGATCCTCGGGAGCATTTTACAGATAGAGCCCGGCGACAGGGCCTGACTCGGCTTCGCACGTGTTGGGTCGTGCCGCGTGCCAAGCTGCTGGCCGCAGCCACAGCCACATACTTCATGATGTGCTCTGCCACCTGGCGGAATCGGCGAAGCTCCATAGCTCGGCCGCGAAACGGCTCGAGTGTCCATTCTTGTCGTTTACTATGTTACTCTATGGTATTCTTTCATATCTCGCGGGCTTTTTTTGGAACGCGGAAAAAAGAACCACGTGAGATATATCATGTTGGAAACAATTTATTGAGAAGTTCCTCAAGGTGCCCTACAGCTTTGCGTGTCACACTTGGGGTCTGCAGCCAATACTTAAAGAAGTTGATTAATTAAACATAACTAATCCGTTAGTTAAGGGGAAAATAAAAAAAATAGCCTGAGTAACTCTAGGCCAGTGCCAATATTATGCATTCGGTTCAACTCGCGTACACAGTGCCTTTCATTTTTAAAACTTTGGCTCAAGTTATGTGGGGCAACCTGTATATATATGTATATATAAAGGAAGAGAGCTCGGTGTCTGATGCAAAACTTGTGCACGAGTAGAAAGAAAAAGGGAGAGAAATGCGCACTGCGCGACAAAGCAAACCGAGAAAAACTAAGCGCAGCTGCTCGCAACGTTGCAGCTACAGTCTATCGGGAATGTGGAGTCCTGGTGCTTACAGTGTCGTCGGGGTTATTACACGCGCGATTTGGCATGGCTCAAAAGGGGTCCTTATTAGTGCCGGCTTGCTTGACAAATTGAGCCCCCCTCCCCGTTCGAGCTTCCTATTCCCCTTAGCGCTCTCAAGGCAGTCCTCGGTCGCAGTTGCATAGCGGGTGTCGGTAGCAGGAGCTCGGGAACTGCCTTCTGTGCTGAGTAGCATGAAAATCTAAGCAGCACGGTTGTTGCACGGGAGGGGCAAGTATATGCTTATTCTCAGTTTGTTGAGTGCATTCTGATCGTTATGGCAAGTTTTATCGCATACCTGAGCAAGCCACAAAAGAACAGAAAGAAAGGTTAGGCAAGCGGTGTTAATATGGTGTCGTAGCCGTACCTGGTGCCTGCACTGAATTATCGCGGGCAGCTCCTTTTTGACATGCACGCCTAATGACGCACAGGTCCTAACTGCCGCAGTCATTTGTTGGGTGTGACGCTCAAAGCCGAGGCGCTCCGAGCGCAACGGAAAAAGAAAGCAACACCCGAGGTTACGAATAAGCTATCGCAGGTAACTGGCGCTGTCTTAAGCGCCTTGCAGATTAGGGCGCCCCGTTAAAAAAATGTACGGGAAGAAGCGGAAAAAAAGGAGGCTAGCGGCCAGTGATTCTGTGCGAAAATTTCTGGCGAACTATGCCAGACTCCGGTGAGCAGCTTTCCATCCGGATCGCCCCCCCCCCCCCCCCCCCCCCCCCCCCCAATCCCCACCCTTCTTTTTTTCCTTTCAGTTCTGTCAGGTTGATGCGTCGCTCAGGGCCATCGGCGAAAAGCGAAGAGCAGCAGGCTTCCGCGAAGGGGGAACAAAAGGAGGCCGTACAGTACACGCGGGAATAATTCTTTAAGCAGCCGTGCTGTATCTCGTTTGGCGAGAGAGCCTTCGAGGGGGTCGAGTTGTTCTCGTCGCTGTACCGGGCAGCGTATTGATTGGGCCGACCGGAAGGCTTTCGGTGCGCCGGAGTCGGCGACGCGCTCTTTGTGCGGACTGGAGGAAACGGGACGAGTTTCTCCGCCTGAGGCCAAGAAGCGGGACAGCGCCGATCCCGGAAGGCGCCTCCCTGGGACCCGCCGAGATTGGGCCTTCGCGGACATCGGTCGGCTCTCCAGGAAACGGGCTTCCGCGCGCGCTCTGTCGCGCAGCCAGGCCGCCGATGGCTCTCGGACGCGTCGCGGGGAGCCTCGCGCTTTTCTGCAGCGGCTGCTGTGCTTCGCACCTCCTGGTGCCTCCGCGAATGCGTCGGCGCCAATCCGGCTCAGCGTCGGTGGGAGTTTAGGCGTCCGTGCGTGCACGTCCTACGATACACGCCAATAGTAAGCAGAACCTGCTTCTTCGAGCAGCGGGCGAAGGCGGGCAAACTCGTGGAAGTTAATGACCGTTTGTGCTTTCATTTAAGGTTACAAATATCCTGGTTTCGTGGGAGCACTTTACGCCTTCTAATTCACACAAGGTATCACGGCATTTAAGTTAGGCCATCGTTCCCTGCTCGGCTTCCATTAAACTTCTTTAGCCGGCGCTTTAGGTGCCAGAAGGGTACATTATCACATTTAAGTTTCTTTATTAACCCTATCTTGGTGTGATTTGTATTTTTTTGGACCTCCATTTTTATAGAGATTGAAAAATTGCACCATTAGGCTTACTGCTGCTATAGTTCTCGGTCTTGGTTATTCCTACGCGTGGCGCCGTGACTGGGGGGAGGGGGGTTGCTCAGAAATATTTTGCACTGCTAAACAGGCTGCACAAAACCAATGTTTTTAAGCATGTTTGTCGATTTGGCGGGTAAGAGTGCCATCATAGCGCACATGCAGTGTAAAGTTTTTACACCGGCATTTGAGTTCCTAGGATGTTTTATGTTTCAGATTTAACACACAAAGCACGGTCTTGTTGATCCTTTACTTTGATCTGCAGTGTAATAAAATTCATTCACGACACCTCTTTGCGCCAAGGTCTTTGCATGAGATGTAATATTCGGACATGGGGAGCAAGCGTCTGAGCAGTCTACCATACTCCGTTTCATGTAATAATAAGATTATGTAGTGAGCAATATCGGTGGTAATAATAGGTTAGTAAGCAATGTGCGAAAACACAATGAATAGGAATGCAGCATTGAAAACACAGTACATGGTTACCTGCGTTACGTACATTGAGCACATTTGACAAGCACCTGCAGTGGTGGCGTAGTGGTAAGGTCACGGGATCGTATGCCGGCCGCGGTGGCCGCATTTCGATGGGGGGGGGGGGGGGGGGGGAACGCAGAAACGCCCGTGCGCCGTGCATTGGGTGCACGTTAAAGAACTCCAGGTGGTCAAAATTTATCCAGAGTCCCCAATACGGCGTGCCTCATTATGATATCCTGGTTTTGGCACGTAAAATGTCAGATTTAATTTTTTAAATTGACGAAAAAATGTCCCGGCAATTTTATGCTGCTAGCGAAGGTACGTCAGCTGAGGAATGAAATGGCCGCTCTATTCACAGACTTCACGGTACCTCATCAGTCTTTACCTTTACCGTTGTTTCCCTGATCCTTCTTGGCTTCCCTTTGCACGCGGTAAATTGCGCAGCCGCAGGAACAACACAACAGAGAGAAAGAAAAAAGAAAAAGGCGCCGCCCTCGACGTGCCTTTTGGCGTTGACACCCGCGGCTTTCTGTGCACTCGCTGTCCCGATGCGGGCCCGTCATGGCGCCCGCGCCCCGCTTCAGGGCGTGGCGCATCAGCGAGCATGCGGCGGTAACTTTTCCCAACAGGCCGCGTCGGGGGTCCGACCTGGCGCTGAGGCTCGTTAAGAGGGTTTCGTCCCGAAGGGCATGACACAGCATTCACGGCTGGCTAGCCAGTTTTTGGCGATTGGAGCCTCTCCTCCCGCAGCCATCATCCCCTTTCCCTCCATGATTCGGGCTCCAAGATGGGGCTACGGCGTAGGGGTATAACTGCCGCGGAACGGGAGACGGCGGCGGCAGCAGCGGCGGGGTTTGGACTGGCGCCAACTTTCGACCTCCTTCCGGCGGAAATTTAGGGCATTCGGGAGAGAGAAATGGGAGAGTTCGATTGGGAGGGAGTGTAGCTCTTTTCCCCTCAACCCAGTCTATGGCTGTCTTATTCTTTCCCTTCACCAACCACCCCTCTTCCCGTTGGCCTCCCGAAAATGAAAGCCCTGGCTCGGACTCCTCGGGCTTGCGCCCCAGGGCGGCCATGGATGGCGGTTGTAGCGAGCGCCCGCCCGTCTTCGCACACCCGTCTTCAAACACAAGTTTCGTAGCGTGGATGTCCTTCACCTCAGTTTTCAGTTTCGCACACCCACACCCACCCACCCACACACACAATATATATATATATATATATATATATATATATATATATATATATATATATATATATATATATATATATATATATATATGTGTGTGTGTGTGTGTGTGTGTGTGTGTGTGTGTGTGTGTGTGCGTGCGGAAAGCGTGCGGCCCCTGTCGTTCATTTACTTCCGTTTGCGCAACGAAATAGTTCACATATAGTGTGGCGGTGCTTTCGGTGCCAAGCAATTATGCTTTTAAATTGAAAATGAAACACCGTATTAGCCTCTTAGAAGGGGAAGTTGAATGCGCTGTTGTTGATTTTAGTTTAAGCCTAGTGATTGAAACTTTTCTGAGCTTGAAAGCAAACAACGAAAATTATTTCTTACTATCTGCAGTGCAGAGGCCGCACTCGAAATATTCGGCCAATGACTACATATGTTGGCAGAATATGCGGGATATTTAAAAAATAAAGATATACATGTATTATTGGCTCACATCTTATTTTATCTGGGCCCGTATTAAAACTAAGCTGTTACGTTAGAATAGTTTATTGGAGAAAATTCCAGCAAATCCCGATGTTGGACATCCTATTAGTGAAAGCAGCCAGCCGACTACAAAGAGCACTTGCAAGCGAGAAATTTTGTGAATTTCAGCCCTATTTTTCATTACGATTATACAGGAATTCCAGACGAATTTTCGTCGTCGCGGTGGTGTTCTGTATAAAGTCCAAGTGCGATAAGATCCTACCACGCTCCGCGCGTCGTATGCCGTGGGTGCGAGGAAAAGCGTGCGAGGGCGAGCCCAGGTGGATGGCGACGATGCGCACTGGCTTTGCACGCGCCCGGCGCGCGCTAGGGGGGCTGGGCGCGTGGAAACGGGACCAATCGAGTGCTAGAAGGGAGTGGGGAGGGCTCGTCTCCTGTTTTATCGTGGTCGTGGCTGCGCATGGCTGTCCTCCGGGCTGAACGCCTACGCGAGCAAGGCGCCCTATCTTGGAGTTAATCTGTGGCAGGTGCAAAGATTGGGCGAGCCGAGATGGCTGGTGGCTTCATGTGCGCTGTCTTCCCGCACGCCTAGTGCTGGAGGTCGCGTAATCTCAAGTTTAGAAGACGCGTTGAAACGACAGCATGTACGAAGTGTTGGCTCCCCGCTCTTCAACACGCCGGCGTTGTGACAGCAAGTGTTCGCGGTCATCGAGTGAGATCTATTCATGTTTCTCTGTGCGCGTTGGTGATACTGTGTTTGTTAATTTAATTAGTAAGCGAATGCTTACTGCTATTTATAGGGCCGATAAAACTACAAACCTTCATGTAATTGTCTAATACTTTGCAGTCGCTATCAATGCTACGCATTTCATGCGAGGCTGTGACTTCTTTATATGTGGGTTATTCCTCTCGGTCACTGTATTGCATGTTTCGTAACCTTCTATTGTGTCCTCACAGTTTGGTTTGTCATGAACTGTTGTGATTCTCGCACGCGCTATATAAGGTCCCACAAAACTCCGCCCTGTTCTTGCGCAAAGGCGGCAGATGTCTCAGTGGAGGCTTTACTCAGTTTATATGTAGCGCACAACGGTTTGTACGTATTTTTCTGCTGCCAGTCGTCGAGCATAAAGATATTACAGTAATTATCATCAGTTTGGTCGTACTCTCCGCCCTGAAGGGATAGACGCATGTAATACCGGCCGAGTTTCAACTTCTTTTGGCATTGCGCAGCATTCTGATTCTTGGTCCCGAGACGCACGCGGTGGAGCGGAAATAACCCGGCGCATCGCGATGCGTGCGCCGCGGGCGATGTAAGGAAAGGCGCTGAAACTCGGGAGCCTCTTAGCGCGTGAGACGTGCCTCGTGCGCCCTTCTTTGCGTTCCAGATGCGCTCGCCTGTTACGTAAACATTTTAAGCCTTGAGTAAACAGGCGCACGTCGCCTAGTATCTCCGGTAGCTCGCATTGGCGCCCTCGGGCCTAAAGGCTTGCACCGTCACGGACGACTCGCCTTCGGTGTAATCCATCTTCGACGAGCTCGGAGTGTTCCGCAATATCACAACTGTGAAAAGGAATTGATGAATGGAGAGGATGGGCCTTCCTTGGCCCAAAATATTTAAATTGATTGCGGTGATTAGCAGTTAACACGCTTTTTGAATCGTGAAGGTTAAAACTATTTGGATTCTGTTTTACGTGCCTTCTACGGGAACAGCTTATATACAACTCTCTTGCACTAAATAAACAAGTGGCAGCCGAGTGCACTTTCATAATGAGTTGCTAGTCGTGGCTAAGATCTATCGGCAGTTCCTCTCGCGGCAGTGCCAGCTAGCACTTCTATATAGCATATTAGGTGATCGAATGTGTGTGACTCGCCTATTTCTGTTTAGATGCTTTACAACGTCTGCATCCATCGTCACTTCTGCTGCTTGTTTAAGAATAGTACAGGCGGGCATGTGTGCAGACTTATTCCAACTTGTGGGTCTAGCCAGGATGTGTGTGTGGAAGCTAGACGTGAGTGAATATAATGAGAGCCGGGCCACTGATTTACGGCTGCGCAGTCCTCTAAATTTTCATTGCGGCCCCCGTCTGCTTCCTTAATGCAAACAAAAATGCCCCAACTCCGCAAAGAAAACGTTCCGTAAGTAAACTCTAGAGGTTTTCGACTCGTGCGCCGGAGGAGATGACTGAATAAGTCATGCGGTAAGCAACGTTATTTGTATTGTCAATTCTCTATATGTATCCTAAGTGGTTGTGGTGTCTTTTCAGGTCACGTAACGATATTGCAGCTAAATGTGACCTAACATTTTACGATGCACGCATGCACGAAAATATACGCGTGCATCGAAGACGTTCACGAACGAAAAACCGCAGCTGCAGATGGTGAGATGCCATCATTCGTCAGAGGGGTTGCCGCATCAACGCACAGCGCCACCGAGACGGACACAAGGAAAACCAACAAAATGGAAATATTCGCTCGCCCTGAAGGATCGCATGAGCTACCAGGGGCACAACGCGCTGCTGAGTGCCTCATAACACACCGACCACGACGCCTGCGGGAACTGTCGAAGCGACGTCGGCTGATGATCTCCAGGTCATCAACATTTTGCAGTCTCATGAATGTCATTCGCGTTATACTGAAAAACGTGACAACTGCCTACACGCAACGCGTGCTACAGGCGCTGGACACTTTGAGTCCAGTACTTGCAGCCCCTGGTTGAAATTATGGCTTGCCAGAAGCCGTAGTTCCGTGAAAAAATCCGGAACGCGTCGATATTTCAGTGGAACGACACAGGACTGAAGTCACACATGTCGAACTTTCGACAGTTTGTGTTCATGAATCAGTTCCCCATTATCGTCATCTGCGAACGCCTATCATTTCACATCAGACTGTCCTGGTATGAGTACTTCATGTCCGCCACATAAGGAGAATGCAGCAAGACTATCGTTTTCATATCATGTGATCTTACGTATGTTCATCATCCAGTGCCACCTGACCATGAAAACCAGTATGTGTGTCTAACAGTGAAGAAAGGCAAGCTCACTTTCACAGTAGTTGGAGCTTACATGTTGCCCTCAATTCGGCTGGACTGCGAGCGGTTACGGTGAATCACGAGATTGACGCCGGATAATTTGGTGATGACTGGAGATATTAATGCCCACCACTATCTCTGGGGAAGCTCTAAGGTAGACTCGAGGGGCAGAAGATTAGTGTGATTTGCCGCCGAACAAGAGATGTGTGTGTTAAATGATGGAAGCCCCACCTTTCTGCGTGGGACTGCTGACAATAGCTACCTGGACCTCATCTTTGTTTCGCCCTCCTTCACCAGAATGGTTAGGTGGTTGCCGGATATTGAAACGCGGGGAAGGGACCACCTTTCCACTTATCTTAGGATTGAAGGGCTGACGGACTCCAGGTTACACGGTGTCACGCAATGTATCGACCTGCCGATGTTCAAATCAGTTGTCGAAGACGGATGTTGTGATGTCCTGTAGCCTAGAGGATACCATAAAGAGTGCCCTATAGTCTGCCCCGCATGCGCTTTCGAGAACGTCTACATGAACCGAATGCGACATTGAGCTGGAGAAGCTTCGTGCAATTCGTCGCCATCCAGAGCGAAGTTATAGGCGTACAAAGTCGGTACATGACTTGAGGTCGGCCAGATGAACTCAAAAGAAAAATCAGTGTCGCATGGAAAAACTCGCCTCGCAAAGATGGCTGTCATTCTGGAATCTTTGGATGCAATAAAGCCTTTATCCCACATATGGAGAACTGTTCGTGGTCTCCGTGGAACCCCTCAGCATACCGCGCTACCCTTTCAAGTCTTTGGCCCTTCACCTACAATGCAGAGAAATTGACGTCGCTGACGATTTTTGCAGGAGGATTGCTTGCGAAATTAGTTGCGCTGGAACATCGACGCTCGACCACTCACTGTTTTCACGCGACCCCCGCATGGACAGTCCTTTCACTATGGACGAACTTGAAGCTGGACTTGCCTTGTGGAAGCGTTCATCATACCAGGACCCGAAGGTATAACCTATCGTGCCCTATGTAATCTTGGCGAAGAGACGCTGAAAGCGCTCCTGCCCTTGTTCAACAGCTTCTGGCAGACAGGCATGGGTCCCCAGGAATGGAAGCCCAGCCGCATTATTCCACTGCTCAAACCTGGCAAGTCGCCTGTAGACATTGCATCATACCTACCGATTGCGCTTGCCAGCTGCATCGGAAAACTAACAGAGAGGATGGTTCTAGCACGATTAGAATGGTACCTTGAACATTACGAAGTATATCTAGACGCAATGGCCAGTTTCATGCGTGGCCGTTCTTCCATAAACAACGTTGTCGACTTGGTAACGTACGTCGAGCACCAGAAGTCCTGCAAACGAGTATCTGCTGCCCTGTTTCTGGATGTTAAAGGAGCATACAATAACGTAACACACGTCGCGATCTTCAGCACGTTAGAGGCAGTAGGACTTGACTTCAAGATATATTTCTGGATTAGTAGCTATCTGCATAAAAGATCCTTTCTTATACTTACCGATGATGGCCCAGCCTCCCAGCATTACAGTAACCGTGGGATCCCTTAGGGCGATGTACTGAGCCCAACGCTCTTCAATTTAACACTCACCGGACTCACTGGCATCCTTCCATGCACCGGTAGGCTCTCTATCTATGCTGATGACGTTTGTATTTGGACGTCGGGTGCGACGCGACTTCAGCTTCGCGCGCGGCTTCAGAAGGCAGGCACTATAATATCATCCTACCTTCGGGAACAGGGACTTCAAACAACATTTGAAAAGTGCGCAGTGGTAGAATATACCAGGAAACTAATGTCTCCATACGTGATATCCGTCGACGGATAGTTGATCTTTGGCAGCACAAGTCACAGAACTTTTTTTTTTTTTAGGGGGGGGGGGGGGAAGGTAGGTTTATCGACAGAAATCTCTCCTGGGCCTCTCATGTGAATTATCTGAAAAAAAAAAGCGACTGATGTGCATTCGCCATATGTTTAGGTTCCTGGCAGGAAAGAGCTGGGAAGTGTCATTGCACTCTATGCTGCAACTGTACAGGGCCCTGTTTATTGGATTTCTGCGGTACAGCCTACCGGTGATTTCCAACACCTGCAGAACTAACCTGAATACAATCCAAAGCATCCAAGCCCAAACCCTCAATATATGTCTTGGTCTACCGCGCAGCGCGTCAACGGCAGAAGCTATTGCAGTCGCTCAAGATTACACTATCGAAACGCACATTACCATTGAAACAATGCGTGTGCACATAAGACATTTCGCCCGGACCCCTACCCACCACCTCGCAAGTCTCCCAGTAGAAACACCCCGCACGACATTCAGTACAACTGTCTTCGCGCACCGTGCCTCTCTTGCGTCAGGGTACGCACCTGCGGCAAGACCTTCGATTCCTCCACGGTGTGTGAGCCTCACTCAAGTAAACCTTGCAATCCCAGGACTTCAGAAAATCTGGGACCTACTGTCATCTGCACTCAAGCAACTTAGTTTACTCCTCTTGTACCAGAAATACAGCGACTGCCCACATTTATTTATTTATTTATTTATTTATTTATTTATTTATTTATTTATTTATTTACCCTCAGAGCCTTTCGGCATTAGAGAGGGCAGTGGGTTGTACAAGAAAGAGGGAGGAAATATATTGCGAGCTTATACACAATATTTGCAAATTATACAATGTTAGCCGAAAGTATGATAGATACAGTAATAGAACATGACATATGTAAGTAACATTAAAAATGAAAACAACCAACAGTAGTTCGTACAAATGTTTGCTATTATACAGTGTTAGCTCGTGCTTTTCGAAAATTATCGTTGTTATTAAAGGAAATAATATCAGAGGCAAATACACCGCAGTCTTTTGACGCACGTGGTAAAAATGAATGTAAAAAACATGTCGTACTACATGCACGAATTCTAACTTTATGCTGATGATCAGTACGGTGGGATAAGTAATGTGGTCGCGACATGAATTTTGGATGAAGAGTGGGATGTTGATACAGCTTATAAAAAAAATGAAAGGCGGGAAATTCTTCGACGTGTTGATAGTGGCTCAAGACCCAGATTCGATTTCATTGAAGATACGCTCGCAGCACGGTTGTAGTTCCAAAGAATAGAACGAGTTGCGTTCTTTTGCATTAGTTCAAGGGAATGTATTAGGTTTTCGGGAAAGGGGTCCCATATAACTGCAGCATATTATAATTTTGGCCGTAACAGGGTTTCATAAAGTAGTAATTTTAAAGGAGAGGGAGTACGAGAAAAGTTACGGCGTAAGTATCCCAGCAAGCGCTTGGCTTTGTTAATTATATATCCAACGTGATGATTCCACGTTAATTTAGGTGCTATATGCAGGCCTAAGTACTTATATGAACTTAAATCAACATTATTCAAGTTGTACACAGGCAGGTTATCGTTAGATCGGTATCGTTAGATCGGGATCGGGAGTTCATTAGCTTTATCTCTGAAGATTACACAGTCGTCTGCAAATAAGTGTACGTCAGCAGTTATTCCTGAAGGTACGTCATTACTATAGATATTAAATAATAGAGGTCCCAGGATGGAGCCTTGTGGCACACTGGACTGAACGTCGCTATGAGGTAAGTCATGATCATTAGCTGTTACGAACAGGGAAAGGTCAATGAGAAATGACTCAATCCATTTTAGAACGTTATGGTCGAGGTTCAGTTTGCCTAGTTTAAAAAAGTAAAGGTTTATGACGCACTTTGTCAAAGGCTTTTGAAAAATCTAAAAAGGTCCAATCAGCAAGAGAAGAAGGGTTAGCTATTTGGTGTAGTTTGTGAGTAAATGGTAATAATTGTGATTCACATGAGAATGATTGTGGAAAACCTTGTTGGGATGGCGAAAAAATGAATTAGACTCAAGAAAATTGCAAAGGCTAGTAAAAATAATATGTGCTAATAGTTTGCAGCAGGTACTGGTTCATAATATATATATATATATATATATATATATATATATATATATATATATATATATATATATATATATAGAAAGGGGAGTTAACCGAGGGGCTTTCATTAATCCTATCATAAGAAGCCAACAAACATTGACACCAAGGACAACTAAATGAATTAAAGAAATTACAAATTAATGGAAATGAAAGTGGCTGGAAAACCAACTTGCCGCAGGTGGGGAACGATCCCACGTCTTCGCAGTACGCGCGCGATGCTCTATCAATTGAGCTACCGTGGCGCCTTTTCCCATCTACTTTCTTGGGTATTTATGTTTCCTACTAGAATCCTGGGAGTGTTAGCGCCATCACGCACAAACGTTGGCAATGGATGTGGAACATCCTTTGTGCCGCAGGCGTCACAGACAGCACGTATAGTGGTAGAAACGTGATCTTTTTGGTAGAGTGGGGTACGTAAGGCTGCGTCCGATATACAGCCTACCCCCCCCCCTACCCCTACACAGACACACACTCCCTCTCTCTTTTTTTTTTTGCTACGTCTGAACGGGGTTCTTGATCAAATTATATCCAAACCCTTCCTGATACCATTACATGACGGCAGGAAACTTTCGGTCTACTATTTATTTAGGTGTGCTCGCTTTCGTGACATCATAAGCACGCGAGCATCTGGCATCTTAGTATAAACTTAGTGAAGCTAATGCAACTTCATTCGCTTAGACAGCAGCTAGAGGCCTTGAAAATGTCAGATTGGTACTGCCACACCAAGTGTGGTCACCACTTGTGTTCGCAGCCACGCGAGCTCATTAGCCGTCTTGGGGCTGTGCATCGGTCTTCATATTCCATCCCGAGTCTCTGGAGAGCAAAGAGAAAAAAGGTATTTGATCGTGTTATCAACAGCAAATGACAAGAACTGAAGTTCGATACCGTACAGTGATTTTTTTTTATACTTGTTACCCATACTGGCTATCGCACGGTTGCACTGGTCGTAATTGTGAAAAAAAGTCGAATTCATGCCGTATAATGATCAATATGTTCCAATATGTTCCAAAGTTTCGGAACGCGGATGCCTCCAAAAAGCCGAATTGCTTCCGCGATAAAACATGCAGCAGAAAATTCAGGACTTTTTTTCTGCCTGCACGAAGCGGCGTAGTGCCTCACTCGAGTTTTCATGCTGATAGCCCAGGCTGCAAGAAAATGTAAGTTGTTTGTCACTCACGTAATCTGAAAAAAATTGCGAGCAGGTATGGGCCTGATGCGTTCGAGTTTTGAACGCACCGTGCTGCAACCTGGTGACTAGCGACGAAATGGGCTGGGTAGTAAATATCGCAGCTCTCCGCATTGAGTTATACTGTCAACGGGCTGCGCCGCTGGTGTGCTTGCTTCGTTTGTATGTTCAGGCTACACTTCTTTCTTTATTTGGGCGTTTATTGCCGGATGTCTCATCTCGTCGAGAGTGCACTCCCTGCTTCGCTTGACCATGCAAATGCTGGAGCAAAAATGCAGATGAGCCTCTAAAGCTACGGGTGTTGGTGTGATTTAACTGTTCTTTTCTTTTTTTTTATGAATTGCTAAGCAGGGAAACTCACGGGACTTAAGCTACTTTTTTTATGGTAAAGCGGCACAGGTATATAAAGAAAAGCTCATAGAACGGTGGAAACTGCTGCATAACGCATTGCTGAGAGGGCAAGCGAAGCAATATCGATTGACTTGGTACAGTTAACCAGTTACAGCGTGAAGTTAGGAGAATGTAGATAAAACGTGGTTTTTGAAGATTTGTTGTCACACTACACGTTGCGATTAAACAAATGAGTGACAAACAAACCTAACAACTGCTGCCGCATCGTTATCTTTCCATAAGCCAAATGCCTGCGAAGGCTTATAGGGTGACGCATACGCGCGATTTACCGATGGCCGCGGCCGGGAAATGTGCATTTGCCCCATAAGCATGTCTGTGTCCGGCAGGCCAACGGCAGCCAGCGCCAACACGCATCGGTGATTCAGACTCAGTCACAGTGGTAACACTATAGCAGCTCATTTATTACTTTATTAGTTGATTACTCTCATTGGTCAATGGCCACGGTTCCAAGCCGATGCCCGAATAAACATACCTTGCTACAGTCTGTTGTCAAAGCTTCACATTGTATGGCTAGACCGCTAAGTTTTCGAAAGCGGTCGAGCAGCGAAACTGCATCTACGACTTCTCGTGCACAGTGCACGCATTCGGCACAGCACTTTGCTTCCTTCTCGGCGGAAGGCAGGCTACAAAGCCTCCCGTGCCCTAAGTCCACCAGAATTCCCACCGAATCGCCGCGTAGACCAGCAGATATACTGCTGCGCCTTCATGGAGGAAGGAAGTAATAGGAGGGAGCGTGCTGCAACGTGATTGAAGCCGATGTAGCTTCCCAACACGTGGTTAAAACGTCAGAGCGCGCGGTAGGTTTTAGTACTCCCGGGTGATCTCTTTTTTTTTTTTTCGATACACATTCGAAGCCATTTGAAACTCTTCAAATAAACAAAAACATGGCGACCACCGCGGCACTTTCGCTTAATGCCGCGCTGGAGTTTCTGGATTGTGGCATCGAATTGCGGTGCTGCGCTATGCATGTCCGTTCGGCGAGCCGCATCAGAGAGAAAGCCTCTCAAGCGTGTCGGAATTTGAAGGCAATTGTTGCAGGCCTCTCCGGAAGGTGCGCGGCGTTGCTACGCTGCTGAGTGCTCTTGCGGTAAATGTGCGCTGCGGTTCGTGTAGGAGTAAATTGCATAGTAAGGTCTGTTGTCATTTCATTCACCGTTCTTTCGTTCGCCTGTACAAGTTGTGTTTTACCTGCCGTGGTTGCTTAGTGGCTATGGTGTAGCCGCGTTTACATGAAAGCGACAACTGGCGCATCGCATCGCATCACATCAACTCTCTAGCGCATCGCATCCATGTAAACGGGCCTAATGCGCTAGGAAATCGCGTGACATTAATGCGCCAGACCGAGGTGGATTGAGACGAGTAAGTCGACTTTCGCAATGCATGTAAACGCGACCGATTTGCATTAGGAATTCTGGGAAATTGAATGTGCTGCTGATTTGCTGCGCTCGCCGAGCTGCAGCGTGGCGTGGCGCCTAACGGCCAGAATACATGGAGCGAACTTTCACGACGAAATTCGGGCGGCAGAAAATCTGCCACGCCGCGACGCCGTATGTTCGTCGGGCTGCGCTACATGGAGCGAAGACACGGCGGCCGCCGCCGGTGAGTCGCTGCGTTGTTATCGGCGTGGCTAGGCAGTTTAATTCGCGCTAAGCCACTAGACGAGGCAAATGCGCTGTAGTGAAACACATAAAACAAAAAAAAGAACTTTAACGACAACTATTATCGCTTTTGAATTGCGGAACACCCTAAAAACGCGTAAAATTTTGTTTAGAAATGATTTCTAATGTTTTTTATGTGTTTGAGACATTCATGTGCCGATGTAGTTTAAAGAAAGCGGCGATGCTATGCGTTGTGTCAACACTGGGCGGGTAAACAACTTTCGCCTTTCTAACTCCGCAGCTCTGTTCTGTGGCTCAACGCGCGCGCGGCCGAAGAAAGCAGACCCGAAAGTAGCGCACGTGAGCTTGTCTAACCATGGCTGTTATTAACTTAGTAACCGCTTTGGATGCCATGAATACGAAAAGCGGGAGACCGGCGTGAACGATAGAGCGGGATCGCGATACACGGACAAGCGGGGAAGCCTAGCCGGAAGTCGGGGCGGATAGTGAGACCTGATTGGCTCGCTTTGGGGCGCCGCTCGTTTGCCGCTTCCGGTATCGTCGCCGCCCGACGAACTTTTCTGCGCCAGCTGGATCGGCGGCGAACGACGTTTTCTTCGCCGCCGCGCGTCACGCGTACGCCGCCGGGCGTCAAACGCCGACTATTCGTCGCATATTCGCTCCATGTATTCTGGCCTTAACGCGTCTGCAAGCGCTGCTTTGCCTTCTACGCCAGACGCTCGCCGAGTTTCGGCGCGGCGCCTGAAGCGTCTGATGCGCTGCTCTGCCTTTCGATGTGCGACACCGCGCGCGCCACCATCGCACCAAGGGTAATGCGCTGCATGTAAACGCTGGCGCATCGCATTACTCGTGATGCGCTAGGAAAGGTGATGCGCTACTGGCGCATTCTGTCGCATTCATGTAAACGCGGCTACAGGCAGCGCATCACTCCCATTACAAACCAGCATTCGTCATGCTCCAAAAGAATCCACTTACGCGCTAGTTGCTACTTTTCTTTCGAGTATTAAGTTTGTGTAGCGCAAATAAATAGGACGTGATGGAACACAAATCGACGTAGACAGATGATTCGTTATGCTTTGCTCCTGAGTCATCTCTTATTTGTGCCTGTTCTTCCCTCTGACTCCCCAGCGCGTTCTTCTCAATTCGTGAACCACAAATTTATTTATTTATTTATTTATTTATTTATATTTATTTATTTATTCCTCACAGGCCCCGAAGAGCATTGCGTGATGGGGGCATATCGATAGAAAAACAGTACAGAAATAATAAATCAGAGTAGGGGTACAACAGGCGCGGATCAAGGCAAATGCACAAAAGGAATATAAAGTTGATTTAAAAAAGGCGTAAAAATGACATATTCAAATGAAGAGCTAGTTAGCAGGCTGAGTAGCAAGATTCCTGGTGCACAGAACCTTGCTTCTCAGCGAGAGCATGCAGCGTGTCATACGTTCGTAAAACACAATCAATCAATCAATCAATCAATCAATCAATCAATCAATCAATCAATCAATCAATCAATCAATCAATCAATCAATCAATCAATCATGTTCCTTTCCTTTTTCGACTCCTTTTCTTCATCATCATCGTCATCGTCATCATGATCGCCGATGTTAAAAACATTTGAACAGCTGACGTGGCCGCAAACTTCTGGATTTAGTTTGGCACGAGCTTCAATGCTGGCAGTTACACGTAGATCGTCTGTCGGTATAATACAACCATCCTAGTCGAGGTTTTTCGGTAGAGGCAGTTAAGGCTTGGCTCTTCCTCAATCGAAACGTGTTCGAGCAATGCACGTGACGCAATATTTCTTGCGCCTCTTAGAAAGCAAGGGGCCGTAACGCAGATCTGATTTCCGACAGCTGCCGCTTCTTTCTCTCTTCGCTTCCTGGTGGGGTCTGTGATAATATGAGCTTCTTGTGGTGTTCGTCGAAGGCCGAGGACGCAAGCTGTCTTTCGCAACAGTAAATGGATTGCTGCGAGTATATGCCTTTTATTTGGTGCGGTGGCTCTTCTTATGAGGTTACCTCAAGCGAGGAAAGGTGATTTTGTTTTTTGCCGCAAGAATAACATTTCACGTTGCGTATATCGTTTGAAACTCGATTTTAACAGCTAGGTAAATAGCGTCGCTCAGTAGCGGTCATTTTGCATTGTACATTAGTTTATGTGCAATAAAATTTACAACTGAGGCACCAAAGACGCTTATACGTGTAAATGAACAACTAGGGTCGCAGACTATAACTAATTTGAGCTGAAAGGCTGGCACTGGCTCCATGAAGGACAGTAATAACCGTGCTAGCAGGCGTCTCTACTCATGTTTAATTTCCCTTTTTGTGTTAAAATAAAAGATGACAAACCTCGAGCACCAGCTGATTGTCTTCCTCACACACACACACACAAAAAAAAAATGTGATAGCCTAATTTACTGGCCACCCGCACTGCGCAGTAGCAAAGAAAAATATTAACACAGGATAGGCTGCCTATAAGGCAGGACCTCTGAAAAAAAAATACATTTCAACGCACAGCAAAGCACCTAGCTTCATTCCTTGCGCCGTTCGTTTCTACAATTAAAGGAAGTCATCCGTTTCTAGTACAGCGAGTAGAAGGACGTCAAGTGTTTTTTCGAAATCCTTGTGTGTTCTCGATCCCCTGTAGGCTCTTGCAGATTGATCCAGACAATGGGAGGATGCCGCCCACCTCCATCAGGAAATCCTCTAACGTGTCCGTGACAGACTCTAATTGAAATAAATAATGGCAGTCTAATCCCGTCAGTCGCCTCTCAATGTGCGGGGAGGATGGGAGAAAAACGACAAAATCTACAGCGGAACGCATTGCTTGTGTGAGGCCTTTGTTTTCCTGCTCACTTGCTCAGGATGCCAGACAAAATTATCAAAAAAGATGTTTTCCCGCACGATATCACTGCACGACAAGCAGTGGCGCGCCGTGAGGATGAAATGGCATGTTGAGAAAAAGTGGCCAGGGCTCCCGAAATCGATAACGTGCTAATTGTATAGAGTACGTCCATATTGCATGCATGAAGCCGAGAGTATGACGGAACCCCGTCTGGTCGGGATATGCATACTTAATAGGAACACTGCGCAACTAACTACGTCACATACGATTAACTGGGGAAAATCTCGCGTGATTACCAAGGAACGAAATTATACTACGCGTGTTTATCTTGAGTCACTAATCATTCAAACCATGGCGCACACTCTTAATCGCAACGAAGGCAATCTGCCGTCCATGTATGCTAAATGCCTTAATCATGTCTTGAACCGCACATAAAAAAGTGCGCACGTTCTGCGGCTTGTTTCGTTGTGAACAAGGCTCTCGTGGGGGAACGGAAACGTAAATATATTCTTTAAACCATTTTGACCGGTGTCCGGACCTCTTACTTTTAAGTACCCATATTGCATTTATGATCCTTATGGCTTATATTTTTTAGTGTGAGCAATTTTCATTCAAATGAATTTGCTATACATATCGGCTGTGTGAAACTCACGCTCACGTATCCTACTGGATAAGCACTTGCATTACGACCTCTGATCGGGCTTATTTATCCCAGTTTTTATCCTTGCTTTACTTTTTACATGACACGACCGTATAAAATCACAGCGTGCATTTTTGGCATACGGTGACTGTACATCACGTTAGGTACAATAATCTTCGGGTTTGGGTACTCTTGCAGGGTAAGTACAGTTGCGATCTGGGCAGTATAATAGCGTACAGCAATACTCAGCGCGTAGCCTCTGTCATTCTTTTTTTGCTTCTCAGTTTCGCACTGTCAGATTTTATTGTTTGGCATCCTTATCGGCATAATTAAGTCTACTGCACGATAAAGCCTTCTTCCGGACATCTCGGGTAAGTGTCAACCCGCAAACTTCGTCGCTCAATGCGATCCTCTGCCACACTAAGTTGTGTCTCCTTTTCTGTGGGATGTATGCGCTTCCGCTACTCTAGTTGACCACTGGTTATCTGTTCTTCGCTTCGTGCATAGCCTGCCGAGCTCCCACCCTTTCTCTCAACTCCGCTATAATCTATTCGTGTCTGCTCCCTATGACCCACACACTCTGTTTTGCCGCTTTTATTCATTTCCTTGTTTTGCGTCTATAGGATCAATTTGCATCGGAAAACTTCACGTGAACATATACAAATAATATATATATATATATATATATATATATATATATATATATATATATATATATATATATATATATATATATATATATATATATATATATAAAGAGAGAGAGAGAGAGAGAGAGAGAGAGATTGTTATGACATAGGTCGAAGAAACGTTACTGCTGCCGCATGGCCCATGAAGTGAAAAAGATAAAGACCGAATGGCCGACGTCACTGCTCCTGGTGCCCAAGTCCAGCGACGAGGTCCTCGCGGCCCACAGCGACGACCAGCAGCCGCCTCAGGTGCCGCACTTCAGCGATGACTGCCACTTCAGCAGCGTGATATCGTCATACCAGGCCGATATCGTCAGCGGTCGACCACAAGACAAGCGAAGCCACCGATTCCTCGAAGACAGGGCGAAGAAACCGTCGACGAGCTTCCTGGACCGGTCGGACATAGTCGACTTCGTCGTCGACAACCGGACAGCCGGGCAGTCACAGCCAAACGACAGCGCGGGACAAAGCACCGACACCGGCCCTTTGGTCCTTATCTTCATAACTATATATATATATATATATATATATATATATATATATATATATAGCGGCACCGTTGCTATCTATGCATAAATGTGGTGCTACGCTTTAGCTCTGACTGATTATCAAAAGAGTAACGTTACGTCGAATCAGTACGTGAGCAGATTATGCCGATCTTGTTCCATTGCAGTACGTCTGGTTTTTGATTTACACAAACATGGTCTGAAAGTTTTCTTCCTTTTTATTTTTGAAAGGCATATAACGGAGTGCACGGTAGGCGCCTTTTTGTCGTCCACTTATCCTCTTCGCAGTGTAAGCAAAACTAAAAACACGAGAGCACTGAAAAACACTGAATATATTGAAGTATCACGAACATTTGCGAAGTTACGCGGACAAGGAAAGAAAATTACAGAAGAGTGTAAAAGGAGGGTGATAGACACACACAGTTTCGTAAACAAGTGACAGTGCACAAAGGAGTCTGAAAACAGGCGCATAAGTTCAAGGTTTCGTAGATGAGACGGCTGACGTATCTGCACATACCTCGATAACAGAAGCCATAACATACCGGGTGTTTTAGCGAACATTTTCAAAATTTTTTAAACTTGCTTGTGGCAGATAGCACAATTATATTCCATGAGCTCGCATACTCGCCGAGGCGGGCAATACTTTCATTAAAAAAAATTGAAATGTGTAATCGACTAATCATCAAAAATTCACTAATTAAATTTTTTAACTAATTTCCTTATGGCACATATTGTAACTTACAAATTCTAGCGAGTGAGACTGCAAGGCATATCCACTTGAATATATTTGTGTGGATGACGCGACTTGGGAAATATGCGCCGTCAAACTTGCGGTAAAAAAATGCGCTGTTGTTCTACTTACTTTCTTAACAAAACGTTGTTCTATGCGTTGAAGCACAAAAGTAACTAGAATGCCAATGCATTTTTCCGCAAAGTTCGGGAATTAATATCGCAAAACTGGTGTTGACCTGAGGATTCGAACTGCCTAGCTAGAATTTGTAAATTGCAATATGTGCCGTAAGGTCATTAGTTAAAAAAACTTAATAGTTGCATTTTTCTCAATTAGTACATTGTGTGTTTCAATTTTTTTTTGTGCAAGTAATGTCCGCCTGTTCGAGTAGACCAGCTCATGGACTAGAATTGCGCTATCTGGCCACAGGCAATTAAAGAACAATTTGAAATCGTTCGCTAAACAAAGGTGTAATGAAATCAGACGTGAGCTACTCACGTGCGACTTATGGTATTAAAATAAATTAATAGTGCTCTAAACAATGAAAGTTTAGTATTAGCCTGCGACTTTTGTAGATTCTAGAAATATTTTAAAAGCTTAAGAGCTCTTTTCTGTAGTGCCGTTGTTGGCCATGGGCCAAGTATTTCCTCTTTTTTTTTTCTATGTGAATCTTCGAAGGCAAACAATGCTAAATCAGCCTTGAGTCTTCGCCTTGCCGTATCGTGTCGTGGGCACTCAAAAAGGAGCTGAAACATCATCAGCGTGCCCACAATGGCACTGCGGACTGGCAACGCATTGATGCTATGAAAAAAAAAGGAAAGAGACGCGTATATGCTGTGCTAAACCGCAGGCGGTTTTTATTGTCGCTCGACATTGGCGGAAGGGAAAACTTAATGTAAGGGTCTAGAAAGAATAACTCTGAGCACTTTGATTTCTAATGAAACCAGGTGTTTGTGCTAAGTCGATAGGACATCTGTTTCAGCAATAAGACGGACTCTATTACGGGTAAGAGGGACATCTAATATACATTCAGTTTCGTGCCCCTATTTTGCAGCAGCGTCTGCTGCAGTTTCCCGAAATATTGCAGTGACAGTAGGGTCTTGATCATTATCGCTGCGCAACTTTTGATGTAGTATGTTCCTTCTTTTACGACAAGCCATTGAGCCGCGACATAAACCAGGAGAAGTGCAGTGAAAAGCAGAATTTCGGAAAACGACGCTGTGTCAACGACGGGCTGTGTCAGAAAAAGTGCTAAGCCCAATCCCTGAGTAATCCCAGTGTCCACATTTGCACTACTTCTGAGCTTCGAAAAGTCAGACCTTGCTTCATGGTGCGTATCCTCTCTCAGGCCAATTTAAGTCACCGCCACCTACCAGGTGGCGTTGTTTCAGTCGCATTTTAACCTTCGAGTCTATCTGCTTTTGTTCATTCAAAACATAAATACTTCTAAACGTAGAGCACATTTTTAGGAAAGCCATGCTAACACAACAAAGTACGCATATGGCGCAATCATCTGGACTGCGATACTCACCTATTTTTACGAAGCCTGGAACCACACAAAGAATGAAAAAGAATATAAGAAAAACGTCGACAAGAGCTTGTCTATATATGTCCACCTTTTGGGTCCTTTGTCTGGTTCCGCGCTGTTTAACAAGATCGACCACCAACTAGCCCAACCTCACTCATCCCTGCTGCTGTACCAACCCCGCCTAAAGCTATCAACCTCATATCAATCAATCAATTACTTCTTGCTATCGTGCCCAGGAAAAATCTGATGACCTTGGTATTGGCGCACGTGATATATATATATATATATATACCGCTCGATTCAAGCTACACAATGTCCGCGCATCCTTGGGCGATCGGAACGCACGTGATCTGCGCGTGGCTGGCTGAAAAAGGGGCTTTGTTCTGGCCACAGAGCTCCATGCCTCAGTAAGGTGCCTGGTGTAGTCTCGTGCGGACGCCATCCTCTCGGTAAGCGCAGAGAATATCTTATATTACCTCATCTTTTAAAATGTTCCATACTTAGAAGCATTTCTCTCACAAACCAGACTTAGTTCAAGAAAATTTTCCATGTCTCAATAATTCCTCTTGTCGTATTCGAGTGCTGATTGCCATGTTATCGGTTGTTAACGAAACTCTTTCTCGAGTCTCTAAATTTATTACGGAAGTTTGTCGCGTGCACATGCCTTCCAACCACTCGGAATCCACTCGGAAAAAATCGACCATCGCGGACAAGATCAGCCTCTTTTCACGTAAGTACGAGGCTCTGGACAGGAGCTATGGCGCTTCAATGTAACCTGGGGCCTGACGTACCAACCGACTCAGTTATCTCACCAGGCAACATCCAAGGGTCACGAGTTCGAATCCTCTTTTCTCTTCCTTTTTTTGTTCTCCTTCTTTCTTTCTTCCCCCCTTTTTAATATTTCTTTTCTTTTAGTTTATCACTGTGCGGGACCCCTAAAAAAATATTCTCCATTATGTATGGCCACACATACAGGTCATAAATACCAGATTTCTCCAGTTGAGTGCCATCTGTGCGGTTTAACCGAGCTCAGATTGGTCCACCTTGACTGGTCAAAGAAGGCACTACTGTAGGTTAAATGAGGCGTACAACTCCTGCGGTGGCGGTAGAGTATCCGCCTCGCGTGCAAGAGGACCGTGGTTCGAATCCCGGTGCCATGCAACTTTCCACCGGAAAAAAAAAACTGTTGGGAAAATTCCATAAACAGGCCTGGAGTGCGGCCTGACCCCGGTGGCCAGAACCGGCAACGCACTCTCTCACCAGAGCAGGATTGGCCACCCTGGTGCAGTACTTGGCCACAACCTCCTATATGAATACAGCAATCGAACCCCGGCCCTCAGTCCCCAGCAGCCGCGAAGCAACTGCCCACGGCGGCGGTCAGATCTGTGACGCAGCAGAGGGTGCTAAGAATCCCTGGCTACGGACAGGCCGCCATTGGAATTTGAACCTGGCAACGTTTAACGTTAGAACGTTATCTAGTGAGGCGAGTCTAGCAGTGTTATCGGAGGAATTAGAGGGTAGTAAATGTGATACAATAGGGCTCAGTGTGGTTAGGAGGACAAAAGAAGCATGTACAGCGCTAAAAAGCGGGCACGTACTGTGCTACCGGAGCTTAGCGGAGAGACGAGAACTAGGAGTCGGATTCCTGATTAATAAGGATATAGCTGGTAACATACAGGAATTCTATAGCATTAACGAGAGGGTGGCAGGTATTGTTGTGAAACTTAATAAGAGGTACAAATTGAAGGTAGTACAGGTCTACGCCCGTACATCCAGTCATGATGACCAGGAAGTCGAAAGCTTTTATGAAGACGTGGAATCGGAGATGGGTAAAGTCAAAACAAAATACACCACACTGATGGGCCACTTCAATGCCAAGGTAGGCAAGAAGCAGGCTGGAGTCAAGTCAGTGGGGGAATATGGGCATAGGCTCTAGAAATAGCAGGCGAGAGTTATTAGTAGAATTTGCAGAACAGAATAATATGCGGATAATGAATACTTTCTTCCGCAAGCGGAATAGCCGAAAGTGGACATGGAGGAGCCCGAACGGAGAGACTAGAAATGAAATAGACCTCATACTCTGCGCTGCAGTGACCATATGATGGTAAGAACTCGAATTAGCCTAGACTTGAGGAGGGAACGGAAGAAGCTGGTACACAAGAAGCCAATCAATGAGTAAGCGGTAAGAGGGAAACTAGAGGAATTCCGGATCAAGCTACAGAACAGGTATTATGCTGTAACTCAGGAAGAGGACCTTAGTGTTGAAGCAATGAACGACAATCTTATGGGCATCATTAAGGAGTGTGCAATAGAAGTCGGTGGTAACTCCGTTAGACAGGATACCAGTAAGCTATCGCAGGAGAGGTAAGATCTCATCCAGAAACACCAATGTATGAAAGCCTCTAACCGTACAGCTAGAATAGAACTGGCAGAACTTTCTAAGTTAATCAACAAGCGTAAGACAGCGGACATCAGGAACTATAATATGGATAGAATTGAACAGGCTCTCAGGAACGGAGGAAGCCTAAAAACAGTGAAGAAGAAACTAGGAATAGGCAAGAATCAGATGTGTGCGTTAAGAGACAAAGCCGGCAATATCGTTACTAATATGGATGAGATAGTTCAAGTGGCTGAGGAGTTCTATAGAGATTTATACAGCACCAGTGGCACCCACGACGATAGTGGAAGAGAGAACAGCCTAGAGGAATTCGAAATCCCACAGGTAACGCCAGAAGAAGTAAAGAAAGCCTTAGGAGAAAGCGTTTGATTCTGTCGAAACCTAAGCAGTCATGGAGGCATTACGGAATCAGGGTGTAGATGAGCCATATGTAAAAATACTGAAAGCTATCTATTGCGGCTCCACAGCCACCGTAGTCCTCCATAAATAAAGTAGCAAAATCCCAATAAAGAAAGGCGTCAGACAGGGAGATAGGATCTCTCCAATGCTATTCACATCGTGTTTACAGGAGGTATTCAGAGACTTGGAGTGGGAAGAATTAGGGATAAAAGTTGATGGAGAATACCTTAGCAACTTGAGATTCGCTGATGACATTGCCTTGCTTAGTAACTCAGGAGACCAATTGCAATACATGCTCACTGACCTGGAGAGGCAAAGCAGAAGGGTGGGCCTGAAAATTAATCTGCAGAAAACTAAAGTAATATTTAACAGTCTCGCAAGAGAACAGCAGGTTACGATAGGTAGCGAGGCACTGGAAGTGGTAAGGGAATACATCTACTTAGGGCAGGCAGTGACCACGGATCCCGATCATGAGACTGAAATAACCAGAAGAATAAGAATGGGCTGGGGTGCGTTTGGCACGCATTCTCAGATCATGAACAGCAGGTTGCCATTATCCCTCAAGAGAAAAGTTTATAAGAGCTGTGTCTTACCAGTACTCACGTACGGGGCAGAAACCTGGAGGCTTACGAAAAGGGTTCTACTTAAATTGAGGACGACGCAACGAGCTATGGAAAGAAGAATGATAGGTGTAACGTTAAGGGATAAGAAAAGAGGAGATTGGGTGAGGGAACAAAAGCGAGTTAATGATATCTAAGTTGAAATCAAGAAAAAGAAATGGGCATGGGCAGGTCACGTAATGAGGAGGGAAGATAACCGATGGTCATTAAGAGTTACGGGATGGATCCCAAGGGAAGGGAAGCGTAGCAGAGGACGGCAGAAAGTTAGGTGGGCGGATGAGATTAAGAAGTTTGCAGGGACAACATGGCCACAATTAGTACATGTATGAACGAGAAAAAGCGGAACCGAAGTGCCCGAATCGTAATAATCATATCATTGCAAAAAAATTATTTACATTTCTGGAAATAGGTCATGAAATCGATTCGCGTGCTGCTTGGAATAATAATAATAATAATAATAATAATAATAATAATAATAATAATAATAATAATAATAATAATAATAATAATAATAATAGAAGCTTGCAAAAGAAACGAGTCTTACAAAGCCGTATGACATATCAAAAGCCAGAGATCACAGGAACAAATTTCCCAGAAGAATACGTGCAGTCGGCAAGGCATTCTGAAAAATCTCTCTCTCTCTCTCTCTCTCTCTCTCTCTATATATATATATATATATATATATATATATATATATATATATATATAAATATATATATATATATATATATATATATATAAAGGGGAATACGTTTTCTGAACGCATATTCAGATAACTTAAGTGGTTCTAACTAGAATTAAACCTTTTAACTCGAACAGTGACACTTGTATATTAAATTTCCTGGGAACAAGTTTTTGCTTTTGAGATGACTCTTACACGTGTGGTGTGTACAGCCTGAGCGGCGTCACTCCAGTAAACGTGCGCCGATATGCTCCCCTTATGGCAGTGCGCTAATCTTGTCATTTCAAAGCCGCCGTAGAGGCGATACAGCGATCGCTAATGGCCTCCATACGAACAACAAATTAAACGTCCGCTTGTGAAGCGACTTAGCGATGAGGCATTCCGAAGCAGCATGCTTTTCTTGCTATGCAAACAACGATAACGGAAAGCGGTGCAGCGTCGATGCGCCCGCTTTTTCCATCACTGCTTTCCGTTCTGGAATGGTCTCGACTCAGAAGTCATGAATGAGTCATTGCGCATTTTTTTGTGCTTACTCGTAGCATGGCGGAAGCCGCTATGCAGTTCGGAAAATGGCGCTAAGTGCCCGCTAAAAAGCGCCGTGAATGCCCATTCGAGCTTTTGTCACGCCTCGGGATATTGCATTACAAGCATGCAAGTGACTCGGTGGAATGCCAGATGCGCGAACACTTTCTGCTCGCGTCGCGACCGGTTGTCAGGAAACGCTCGCTTCAAGGTCACCCCCTGGCGCGTGTCTCAGTTCAAGAAATATTTACTTGCGCAGCGTTTATAGGCTTCCGTTCTCCGGGTATCGACCTGAAACGACCTCAAAGGACGGGGTGGCATTTTTAGGCAGTGCAGCTTTTCCTGAATTACCCAAGTGCTGTAGCGACCGAGCTGAGCAAAATCAAGAAAGATAACACGATCACTTGAAAGCGAGGGCCCATCTTTTATGCAAAAGCGAAACAGACAAAGGGAATGCCGCCGACCGAGCTAGTGGTATGCGCAGATCCCGAGAACGCCTGGGTCCTCTTTTCATTATTATTTTCTTGTTCCGGGCGGAAACATTCGAGGTAGGAGGGAGGGAGGACGGTAAAAACGGTGTTCTTCGGTGCACATGTTTTCTCCTGCGGTTTTATCGCCAGCTTCCGCACCAGGCCTCAAAAAGAAAAAAAAGACGCGATTTGGCACGCGGTCCTTCTCGTAAACAAAGTGAGCCTTCGCGGTACTTCGCCCAAATGCTTACCTTGTCCTACATACTGGCTTGCCGAGTTGCTGTCACGCAGTTTCTACACCGCCACTGCGACCTTGATCGTCCGGCGGCATCCTACCTTTCGCCGTACCTCGCGCTGGCGAATAATATCCTGGCGCGCAGAGAGAGGAAAGAAATGGAATGGTCGAGATCTTTTGGAATGGCGGACAGTGATACCTCCCGTAAACAAAGAGTAATCGTGCTTGCACAATTCCTGCAGATTTTGGTTTCCTCGCAAGTGCTTCAAAGAAGGATCCAAGGGGAAGACGCAAAACGCACGGAGGCTTTCTTTGGAGCAAGCACGTGAGCCTAGTTTTGTTGTCTTGCCGCTACTTCCGGTGAACTATATCGGAGAAAAATGTTGCGCGAGAGGAGGGAAGCTATGTAGAGGGAGGCTCTCCCCTCGACCGCGTTGCAAGTTTTCAACATCTCGTTCCCCCTCGGTATTTTTTTCCCTTTCATGCACATATCGATCAGCCTGGAAAAGAAATAAGAAGAAATTACTTTATAAACGCTTAGATATCCCTTTTTCTTTTTCAGCTCGTGAGAGAGTGAGAGAGAAAGAGAGAGAGATAACTTATGAGACTCATAAACTCGAGGTGATAATTCATGTGACGTTTTTAAACGATTGCGTCGATAAGAAAACAAAGAAAAAACAACACTTGTAAGTAAGAGTGAACGTTGCAACATGTAAATATTATTACATCTGCTCTTTACATTTTTCATACTTTTTTCTCTGTCTACCGTGCGCTCACAGTTCACTGTATCGTAAGCAGACAGCGTATACTCTAGGCAAAAACAAAACAAAAAACCATGGGGCAGCTTTTGACAGAAACCACTTGAATGTAATGAATAGCACATATTTTAAAACTTTAACGCGACAGCGTTAAGGAGCTCGTGTCGCAGAAAAGCCGGTGTCGTCGGCGTCGGCGTCGGCGTCGTTGGCCGTGAGCGATAAATCCCAGCAGGCACTTCATGAATAAAAAACAACTTGCAAGATGTGCTGGGTGGGAATCGAACCAGGGTCTCCGGAGTGTGAGACGGAGACGTTACCACTGAGCCACGAGTTCGATGCTTCAAAGCGGTACAAAAGCGCCTGTGGTGAACGCGGTGTTGCCTTAGAAACGAGCTGTTTCTAAGGCTCAGGCGTGCGTCGCTTGCTCAGGCGCACATTTCGTTGTCGCGCCGAACGCTGCGTTGCTCGACGCTCACCGCGTCCGATGCGGGGCGCGTAGTCGCTGCGCCGTAGCCCATTGTCTTACACCCCTTGGCGGGTCGACGGGAACGCTGTCGCGTTCCACTCTTGAAGGCGAAGCTTAAGCGTCCTCCAATTTTTTTACTGGCATATGTACCTAGGTGGCGGGATTATATTCGCAGTAATGCAGTAGACCCCAAAACAGAAAATTGTTCCGCATATTCTTTTTTACTTCACCACATAATTTCATCAAGTGTTGTTAAGTGTATATAGTTGCTCTAATACTCTCACACATGTATCGACAGCAAATTTGGGTACGATGCGCGTAAAACAACGGGGAAATATATTGTTCTCATCGTTCGTGTGCGTGTATAAAGCTGTGTATGCACGTGTGGGTAGTATTGTATGGCGTACGTTAAATTTATGCGAATGCGCAGTTTTGCAGATTAATCATATGCTATCCTGAAAACTAATTAAAGAGAAAAGGTGTTTCGAAGTCGGCGCCCCTTGATGACTCGTGTGCATGGTGGCAGCGCAAAGGCAGGACCATTGTCCGGCAAACAGACGCTTTATTCAAACGCCAAGGCGTCTGTCCGAATTCTTAGGGTTGGCGTCTGACACCACGTGGCGACAGGTCATTCACCCTACCCTCTGAGCCGGAGCCCACGGGCGACCTCATCCCCTCCACCTTCTCTTGGCCGTGGCATCGTGTGTGCTACCTCATCCCCTCTACCTTCTCTTGGCCGGACCCCACGCCGCCGGAGAGGTCATTCACCCGACCTTCTCCCCGGATTTGTCGAAAAGAGGATCGACTTCTACCCGTGCTCGGTATTGCAGGAGGAGGGGCCCTCTCTCCGTGCCTGTCA